>NC_036870.1:16676673-16682526 GCF_002910315.2 Salvelinus sp. IW2-2015
ACCACTCCTGATTCATAGTTTACATATGTCTGCTACTGAGAAGAGAGAGAGAGATGAGTAAGATCGAGAGAAGATAGCAGAAGATGACAGCCCGAGAGGCTGGTGTAGGTGTGGAGAGATGGAGAGATGTGGAGGGAGAGGGAGGAGACGGGGGGCGATGTGGTGGAGGTGGGAGGTGGGGAGTGGGGAAGAAGAGAAAGAGGGGACAGAGAAAAGAAAGAGAAGACGAGGGGACGGGAAAGAGAGACGGGAGAGAAGAGAGAAAGAAGAGGAGGGGCCGGCGCGAGAAAGAGGAAGAAGAGAGAGAACAACAGAGGAGCTGGAGTGCTACCGCGGTCACATCATCCAGGCCGACACAATCAAATATCAATCTAAAGAGAAACACCCACTCTAATAACTTGAAAAACTGATCTTCCAGTCAATGTTTTCTCTGATGACAGCGCGTCACAAGAACAAATAACTGAAGACCATGCTATCTGGATCACTAAGTTGATTACAGTTCTGAGTTGTTTTTCCTCTTGCGCGTCTTACCCCAAATTTAAACACGATTAAAAAAATCTGTACAGTGTAGTGTTGGGCCTATTGACACCAGCCATCTGTCTAACATGGTTGCTTGGTGGTGTTCAGGGACTCAGCAACACATTATCGGTTAGCTGCTACCACTTGGAGAAAGAACAGCGACAGATGAGCAGAACTGAGAGAGGATCCCCTCCTTCCCTGTTACCATTGGCCCCTGCAGGTCGGGGCGTCGACGCGTCGGGAATGCTGTCAGCTCCGTTTAGGGAGTGTGGTGGTGATGGTCATGGCGATGCAGGTGAACGTGGAGCGTCGTGGGTCGATCAGCGTCAGAGACGAGGCGAGCACCCACGATGATATGACAACAGGTCTAACTGACGACCACCATCTGTGACCGAGAGACCTCCCTGCTGCTTGACTAGCTGAACCACTGTCTGGCGGTCTACCTGTCTGCGAAAAAGCTCAAACTTAAAGGATACTTCTTGACAGTGAGCCACACAAAGCTGACAGGTCTGACCCTTTGTATGCACACACACACACACACACACACATGCGGCATGCACACAAGTTCACTACTCTCCCTCTGTCTTTCCCTCACACTCACGTTGTCTCTTTCAAACACACAGACTCACACTCACACTGACATCCCCGCCAGTCAGGGTTTTATGCTGACTTTTACAATAAAAGGTCTATTCAAGTTCTCTGCTGGACAGACAGAAATAAAAATAACAACAATCATGTGAAAACTTGTCAATTCCTGACTGTTGATCCAAACAAAACACAACACACACACACAAGCCCACATCACACGCACACACGCGCACTATGCGACACACATCACACACACCACACACACACACACACACACACATCACACACACACACACACACACACACACACACAACACACCACACAGGCAAGCACACGACAAGTGAAACGTGCCACATCCACTAACGGACTGAGATGCTTTTAGGGACTATAGAGAAGGCACAGATGTCAATTCATTGTCTATTCCACATTGGTTCAACGTAATTTAATTAAAATGATGTGGAAACAACGTTGATACAACCAGTGTGTGCCAAGTTGAAAGTGACCATGGAGAAGTCTCCAAACCTTCCTCTTCCCTTCACTCTCCTCCTGCTGCTGCATTTCACCCACCCACCACAGGCATCTGGAGTAGCCTACAACTCCCTCCCACACTGTCTCTGCTGCTAAGAAAAATACATAAAGACTGTACTGTATGTACAGCATATTCTCTTGAGGTATAACATAGGTATTGACATTTGCATATATCCATATCAATTAGGCATTAAACATCGGTATGGTTTTGGTTGTTTTCAATGTAAAATGCTAATTATTATGATAAGATGTTCCACTCACACAAAAGTTGTAGAGAAAAACAACGTGGTTGTATATGATGGTGTCGCTGTAATACAAAGCTACCGCATGGCGGCGCTGTAGACATGTATTTGACCACTTGATTGATGGCGCAATGTGAAGTAAGGGTTCTTTTTTAACCCTCCTGTTGTGTTCCGGTCGAATTGGACCGATTTACAAGTTTTCTCTGTGAAAAATGTAGTTAATTTAATCTGATTGTCATAAGGTTCCATGACTTTGTCCTAACAGTTTTTACAGGACACATAGGACGTCCAATGCTTTATACAGCAGTTTCATTGTCATGATACCTAATACAATGACAATGTGTGTTTTTAATTCTGCAGAGACAGGTCTGGGAGGTTGGACGTGAACTGTCTTTATCGTTTACATTGTAGAATATACAGTTGTCTAGTTTCCAAGGAACATTTCTTTAAAGGGAAAATTCCCCTGGTGACATTCCTGGTGCATAGAAGATAGAAGCTGTTTTCAGTCTCTCGGTCCCAGCTTTGATGCACCTGTACTGACCTCGTCTTCTGGATGATAGCAGGGTGAACAGGCAGTGGCTCTGGTGGTTCATGTCCTTGATGATCTTTTTGGCCTTCCTGTGACATCGGGTGCTGTAGGTATCCTGGAGAGCGGGTAGTTTGACCCTGGTAAAGCCTTGTGCAGACCGTACCCCCCTCTGGAGATGCAACAGTTGTATGTTATAAATACTCTGGCCCTGCTGGGTATCACTTACAGACAAGCCAAGTAGAACCTTTACTAGTTACTGTTATAGTATACTGCATGTAACTGGCTGTATGCATTCCCACTCCCTCCATAGTAGTGTTTCCCCTAGATTATTATTCTGGTGGGGCCCATGTAGTGGCCTCCAAAGCAACATCCAGGCCCTCTGGCACCAAATCCAGGTGAAAGCTATGATCCCTTACTGATGTCACTTGTTGAATCCACTTAATTCAGTTTAGATGAAGTGGAGGAGACAGGTAGCCTGGCGGCCCACTCCTTTCTATCCCCTCACCTTCTCCCATCAGAGTGGTGTTCCATGTGGTTCCCTTCCCACGTTCACCCTCTACCCCACCCCAATCACGGTGTATTTCACACGACTGCATGTCAGAACTGGGAGAGTTGGAAACATAGAGGCCTGCCAGATTAAATTACCTTCTTCTCTACTCTCTACTCCTCTGAGACACACCACACACCACCCAACACACACACCACACACACACACACACACACACACACACACACACACACACACACACACAACACACACCCACACACACACACACACACACACACACACCACACACACACACACACACACACACACACACACACACACACCACACACACACACACACACACACAGCAGTGAAAGTGCCATCCACTAACGGACTGAGATGCTTTTAGGGACTATAGGGAAAACAAGCCCTGCTCAATCAGGTGTAACTATAGGGAAAACAAGCCCTGCTCAATCGGTGTAACTATAGGGAAAACAAGCCCTGCTCAATCAGGTGTAGCTATAGGGAAAACAAGCCCTGCTCAATCAGGTGTAACTATAGGGAAAACAAGCCTGCTCAATCAGTGTAATATAGGGAAAACAAGCTGTGTCAATCAGGTGTGACTTATAGGGAAAACAAGCCTGCTCAATCAGGTATAACTATAGGGAAAACAACCCTTGCTCAATCAGGTGTAACTATAGGAAAACAAGCGCCTGCTCAATCAGGTGTGACTAAAATGGAAAACAAGCCCTGCTCAATCAGGTGTAACTATAGGGAAAACAAGCCCCTGCTCAATCAGGTGTAACTATAGGGAAAACAAGCCCTGCTTCAATCAGGTGTAACTATAGGGAAACAAGCCCTGCTCAATCAGGTGTAACTATAGGAAAACAAGCCCCCCTGCCCCCTCAATCAGGTGTAACTATAGGGAAAACAAGCCCTGCTCAATCAGGTGTAACTATAGGGAAAAAAAGCCCTGCTCAACTCAGGTGTGACTATAGGGAAAAACAAGCTGTGCTCAATCAGGTGTGACTATAGGGAAAACAAGCCCTGCTCAATCAGGTATAACTATAGGGAAAACAAGCCCTGCTCAATCAGGTGTAACTATAGGGAAAACAAGCCCTGCTCAATCAGGTGTAACTATAGGGAAAACAAGCCTGCTCAATCAGGTGTAACTATAGGGAAAACAAGCCCTGCTCAATCAGTGTAACTTATAGGGAAAACAAGCCCTGCTCAATCAGGTGTAACTATAGGGAAAACAAGCCCTGCTCAATCAGGTGTAACTATAGGGAAAACAAAGCCCTGCTCAATCAGGTGTAACTATAGGGAAAACAAGCCCTGCCTCAATCAGGTGTAACTATAGGGAAAACAAGCCCTGCTCAATCAGGTATAACTATAGGAAAAGCGCCTGCTCATCAGGTGTAACTATAGGGAAAACAAGCCCTGCTCAAGCAGGTGTAACTATAGGGAAACAAGCCTGCTCAATCAGGTATAACTATAGGAAAAGCAAGCCCTGCTCAATCAGGTGTAACTATAGGGAAAACAAGCCCTGCTCAATCAGGTGTAATTATAGGGAAAACAGCCCTGCTCAATCAGGTGTAACTATAGGGAAACAAGTCCTGCTCAATCAGGTGTGACTATAGGGAAAACAAGCCCTGCTCAATCAGGTGTAATATAGGGAAAACAAGCCCTCTCAATCAGGTGTAACTATAGGGAAAACAAGCCTGCTCAATCAGGTGTAACTATAGGGAAAACAAGCGCTGCTCAATCAGGTGTAACTTAGGGAAAACAAGCCGCTGCTCAATCAGGTGTAACTATAGGGATAACAAGCCCTGCTCAATCAGGTGTAACTATAGGGAAAACAAGCCCTGCTCAATCAGTGTAACTATAGGAAACAAGCCTGCTCAATCAGGTGTAACTATAGGGAAAACAAGCCCTGCTCAATCAGGTGTTAACTATAGGGAAAACAAGCGCTGCTCAATCAGGTATAACTATAGGGAAACAAGCGCTGCTCAATCAGGTATAACTATAGGGGAAAACAGGCCCTGCTCAATCAGGTGTAACTATAGGGAAAACAAGCCCTGCTCAATCAGGTGTAACTATAGGGAAAACAAGCCTGCTCAATAGGTGTAACTATAGGGAAAACAACGCCTGCTCAATCAGGTGTAACTATAGGACACACCCTGCTCAATCAGGTGTAACTATAGGGAAAACAAGCCCTGCTCAATCAGGTGTAACTATAGGGAAAACAAGCCTGCTCAATCAGGTGTAACTATAGGGAAAACAAGCCCTGCTCAGCCTCAATAAGCTATATGAAAAGCAAGAAGTGAGGCCTGGAGTAATAGACCCGTGTGAGTTAGTGCAATCAGACACAGACAGTCTCAGCAGTAAGATATACATATACCATAAACAGACCACTGAGGCAGGAAGCGTCACTACACCGTCTGTACAAAACATTAGGAACAACTTCCTAATATTGAGTTGCACCCCCTTTTGCCCTCAAAACACTGTCAATTCGTCAGGGCATGGACTCTACAAGGTGTCGAAAGTGGTCCACAGGGAAGCTGACCCATGTTGAATACAACGCTTTCCACAGTTCTGTCGAGTTGGCTGGATGTCCTTTGGGGTGTGTATCATTCTTGATACACACGGGAAACTGTTGAGTGTGAAAAACCAGCAGTGTTGCAGTTCTTGACACACTCAAACCAGTGCGCCTGGCACCTACTACCATAAATATTCAACTAAATATTTTGTCTTGCCATTCACACTCTGTCACGACTTCTGCCGAAGTCGGTTCCTCTCCTTGTTCTGGCGGTGTTCGGGGTCGACGTCACCAATTTCGTTCTCCTGTTCCTGACTTCCCTGCACCATCACGCACCCCTTTAACACCCTCTGATAGTACACATACACAATACATGTCTCAATTCTCTGAAGACTTGAAAACCCTTTTTTAACCTGTCC
>NC_036870.1:16682551-16696863 GCF_002910315.2 Salvelinus sp. IW2-2015
GACAAACTGTGCATACTTCCAGAGGGGTCACGGTTTCTGCACAAGGCTTTACCAGGGTCCAAAAACTACCCGCTCTCCAGGATACCTACTAGACCCGATGATCACAGGAACAAGGCAAAAAGATCATTCAAGGACAAATGAACCACCAGAGCCACTGCCTGTTCACCCTGCTATCATCCAGAAGACGAGGTCAGTACAGGTGCAACAAAGCTGGGACCGGGGGGGGGGGGGGGCGGAAGGGGGGGGGGGGGTGGGGAGAGAGGATGCGGAGTGCGGGGGGGGGGGGGGGTGGGGAATGGGGTGGTGGAGGTTTGTAGGGGAGGAGAGAGGTCGGTGCGAGATGGGGGGGTGGGGCGAAGCCAGAGAAACGGGGTTGAGGGGGGTGAGGGGGGTAGGGGAAGACGTTGGCGGGCGGGGGGAAGGATGAGGCAGAAGGCTCGGGGAGGGGAGGGATAGGCTTGGGCTGGAATCTACACAGGATGAGGGCGTGGTGATGGGTGGTTGGTGGTGAGTTTGTGGCGCGGTGGGAGGGCGGAGAAGGGGGGGAGGGGTAGGGTTAGATGGGGTTGCTGGGGGGAAAAGGGGGGGGAGGGGGGGGGGGGGGGCAGAATCTAGGAAAAGTAGTCTATTTGAATCCGGGGTTGGTCCTGTCTGGAGGGGGTAGGTAGGATATGTTAAACGTGGGGGGGGGGGGTAGGTGACCGACTGGATCATGCAGGGAGGGGTGGTGGGGGGGAGAGGAGGGGGAGAGGCGGGGGCCGGGGTGGTGTGTGGGAGGGAGTCGGAGGGGTGAGATGTGGGGTGGGGGTGGGAGCGGCGAGAAAGACAGATACCTGATGACCTGCAAGAAATGTGGGGAGAGGGGGGGGGAGCAGGGCGGCGTGTAGGTGGTAGCGTCGGTATAGTGGGGGTGGGGGTCTAGGAGAGGGCTGGGGTGGTGGGCTAGGGGTGAGGGGGGATGGGGGGGGGGGGGGGATGAGCCGGGATGGGTAGCCAAAAGTAGAAATGGAGGCGGGCTGTGACTGTGATGGATGGCGTTAGTTTCAGTCAAGAGAGGCAGCTCCGGGTAGGGAAAGGAGGTATAGTGGGTCGAGGGTGGGGGGTGGGGGGGGGGATGGGAGGGATACTTGGGGGGTAGAACTGTTAGAGGGGATATACAAAACATGGCTGGCCGACTTAGGTTAGCAGGGGCGAGTGGAGGTGCGTGGTGGGGATATGGGTGGATGGGGTGTGGGTATGTCTATAAAGAAGAAAGTGTGGGTTTATTCGGTATAAGGCGAGGGGAGAGGGTGGGGGGTGGAGTGAACGGGGGGGGGGGTGGGTGGTTCGGTGGATAGAGGGAGAGTGGGTGTAAGGAGGGAGGGGGGGTGTAAATTGGCTTGTTCCCACGGCGCCAAGAAAAAGTATTTTTAAAAAACGAGGGGTGTAGGGTTGAAGTCTGCCAAGATATAGGAGGGATGTTTAGTGGTGGGGGGTTGGTTAGCAGTGGGGGGGGGGTAGGTAGTTATTTTCTTGAGAATTCGGAAGGTGGCCGAGAGGGGGGCCGGGAATAACCAAAACATTATTTTGTAAGATGTGTGGGGGGAAGTATGGGTAGGTTTGCCAAGAGGGCTGGGGGTGGTGTTGTAGGGGGTTTGACAGCCGGTGGGGGATGGGGGGGTGGGTTCCAAGGGGGATCTTGGCTGGACCATGAGATGTGGCTGGGTGGGGGGTCGGGGGGGGGGGTGGGGGGGTGGGGGGGTGGTGGGGGGTGGGTGGCGGCCGTGGGGGGAGGGGGTGGGGTTTGGGGGAGAGAGGACTGAAAACAGCTTCATCTTCTATGCAACCAGGAACTGTCATCCAGGGAATTTTTTTCCTTAAGAAGAAATCCCTGTCTCCAGGTTTGGACATAACCTAGACAATGGGATATTCCTACAATCGGTAACGAGTAAAGAGTCAAGGTGTCCTTGACGTCCCAGACCTCCCAGACCTTCTCCTGCAGAATTAAAAACACCACGCTGCGTCATCTGCGCTGAACTTGCAGGTATATTGACAATGAAACTGCTGTATTAAAGCATTGGACGTCCTATGTGTCCTGTGAAAACTGTTAGGACAAAAGTCATGGAACCTTATGACAATCGATTAAAATTAACTACTATTTTTCACAAGGATAAAACTTTAATCGGTCCAATCTCGACGGAACTACACAGGAGGGGTTAAAAAAGAACCCACTTCACATTGCGCCGATTGCAATCACAATTTAGGGTGGTCAGTTAAAGTACAGTGTCTACAGCGCGCCATTCTGTCGGTGTCTAGCTCTTTGTATAGCAAGCGAACACCATCCATTAGCAACCACGTTGTTTTTTCTCTACAACTTTTGTGTGAGTGCGAACATCTTATCATAAAATAGCCATTTAACATTAGAACAAAGCCAAAAACCATACGATGTTTTAATGCCTAATGATATGGATATAGTGCAAGATGTCATATACCTATGTTATATCCTCAAGAGAATATCTGTACATACAGTACAGCTTTATGTATTCTTCTTAGCGCAGATTGACACGCTGGCCGGAGGGCAGTTGCTAGGCTACTGCAGATGCCTGCTGTGGGTGCGTGAAATGCAGGTCAGCAGGAGGAGAGTGAAGGAAGACGGAAAGGTTTGAGAAGACTCTCCGATGGTCACTTTTTCACCATTGGGCACCTACAACTAGCGTATTGTGTTATCACTACCACGTTGTTTCCACCAATCATTTATATTAACTATAGAAATTACGTTGAGACCAAGTGGGAACTAGACCAAAGTGACATTGACTGGCACTTTCACTGCTGGTTCCTTCTCTTATAGTCCTGTTTCTCAACAATGAGTGTCATTCATCGAAAGTGTCCCGATCTAATAGTGTAGATGTGACAGCTGTTCAGACTTGTCTTGTTTGTGTGCTTGTGCTGCGGGATTGTGTGAGGGTGGTTGTTCCTTCTCGTGTTTTTCTCTGCACTCGCAGCTAGGACTGTGTATCTGTTCGAATTGTGTGCCACATTTGTTGGAGTGTAATGTTCACACTGTGTTTATCTTATTCTGATGAATGTATTGGTGTTTGGATGTGAGTGATGTGTGTGTGTGTTGTTATAGATGTAGTTGAATGTTGTGTAGAATGGTGTGTGTGTGTGCGCATGTGAGCGTGTACGCGACCCAAGATTACTGCGTGGCTTGTGCCGCTGCTGTGGCTTTTGGTTCTGTGTGTGATCCTTGTTCTGGATCAAACCTAGTCAACTGGACACACTCCTTCTTTTTTCGTTACCAATGCTGTCAACGAAGACATGATGTTGTCAAGGATTTTCATGCTTTGCGTGTTCTGTCCAACCTAGCACGAAGGTATTTCATCTATGATAATATACCTTTGACATGTGATTGTGTGGAAAAGTCAGCAATAAAACTCCTGGTTTCAATCAAGCCCCTGGGTACTGCCGGCTAAACTTACTGTTCACTGTGTTTGAGGATAAAAAGTGAAGCTCTTTGAAAGCAAATTCTGTGTTTGAAAGAGAACTAAGCATTTTTGGTGATAAATTTACAAACTATTGTTTAAAAACATCTTGAGTAGGTTGCGCAATTATGTACAAGTTTGAAGATAGTAAGCTGAAGATCTAGATTAAGAATTCGCAGGAGGGTTGATAATATTTTGAGAACACGGTCTTTTAAAAATGCTGTGGCCCCCTTATTGCATGTCCACTGCCAAAAACACACACTTTAAAAGGACTTGATAGAATGAACTGCCCCTGAAAGCCATCAATGAGACCTTGAACTACCAGACTATTTCCCAGTGGTGCAGTGATGCTCGCGGAATATTAACCCCCTCTCCATGCTAGTGTTGTGTGTGTGTATGCACTTACAAGGGTCAGACCTTGTCAGCCTTTGTTCGGAAATGCATCTCCCTACTGTCAGAAGTTAACCTTAAATTATTTAGATGACTTTCGGCCAGACACATGCGATATCGAGACCGCCAGACATGAGGTTCAGCTAGTCAAAGAAACATCGAGAATCTCGGTACCCTCTTACTGGGGCTTCCAAACCGGAGAAAGTGAGTGCAGTCGGCGAGTATATTTTATAGACCCCAGTTGATGTCATGGATTCATCGTGCGTTGTTAGCTCGCCTCGTCTCTCAGCGACTGATACTTTTAAACGATTCCACAAAATGTTTTTACGTGGCCGACAACTCGCTACCCCAGCGTTTCGGCAACCCTGCCCATGTCGCGCCATGACACCCATCACCACCCACTCCCAAATTACGGAGCTGGACAGCCATGTATCCTCTCACACTTTCCACCCGCATTCTCTACAGCCACAAATTCGCGAAAATCTGCAGGGTAGTTCACACAATTGGGTTAACAGGAAGGAGGGGTGATCACCTCTACATAGTTAACTGCTTCATTCTGTCGCTGTCTTCTCCAAGTAGGTAGCTAGGCCTAAACCTTGACTAATGTGCGTTGCTGAGTCCCCTAATCACCACCCAAGCCACCATTGTTAGCACAGCACTGGCTTGTGTGCAATAGCGTCTCCCAACGAACCTTACCTGATCAGAGCATTTTTTTTAATAGTGTGTTATGGAAATTTTGGTGTTAGGTTCAAAACGCGTGCAAGAAGAGGAAAAGAGGGAACAAACTCAGAAATCTAGTAAACATACTTCCCCAGAATGATGCCAGCGATTTAGCGGCATGGTCTATCAGATATCTCGTTTTCTAATGTGCGACGATCCACGCCCTGTCATCAAGGGAAACCACATTGACTGGCGATAACACAAGTTCTTTCAGACTGTCTATTTAGAGCTGGTCTCCTCAAACGCGAAGACGGCCCTATTCCTATTGGAATATAGATTTTTTTACCCGTATTCATCTATTTTACTTTAATTGATATTTGATTTATGTCGTGGGGTATGAGATCAGGGTAGGTATTGGTCTCATCTCTGTTCTGGACCCTCTACATCTATACTTCTTCACTGCATCTCTTCACTACAATCTCTCCTCTGCTTACGTCGATATTACCAATCATGCGTCTTCCTCTCTTCTCTCTCTCATTCTCTTCTCTCTCTTCTCTCTCTCGAACTCTCTTTCAAATCTCGTCTCTCTGGCCTTTCGTCACCTACTCACTACAAGGCGAGCACAATTGTAATGTGAAAACTTTCTATGGATATGCAGGATGTGGGATCGAGCGGATTTCTCCAGGTTATTAAATCTATATGGTATTTGCTCCCGCTTAATCGTTAAAAATGCCTCATCTACTTCCATCTCAAACATTACTTAGGTGCTAATTTTTCATTGTGGGCTCCAAAGATGCAGACACTCAACTAAAACGTCTGTTAAAATATGCAGACTTTTCTTCATTACAACGTTGCTCTCTTTCCTGTGCAAGCATTGGACCAAGTATAGTCAGACAAATTACCATGATACATACTTGCAATTGATATTTTTTATTCTTCTATCAGACACGCGAACATAATTATCTTTCTTCCCCTTGTTAACTTAAAGTTGATAAGCACCTAATCAAACATAGCGTATCATGGAATGTGTCTTAACAGACCAAGATACACCATACTTTGCGGCTCATATAGAAAAAAGTCCAAGTCAAGCGTTGTTACCAGACCGCCTTTTAATTCTCGCTCCCGCTTGTGGAGTATATACAGTTCAATGCTAGTCTATTCTCCTTACCTTGCTACTTTAGAGATAAGTGCCTGTCACCACACAGAAACAACCACAGACAGACACCACACACAACTCACTCACATGCACACCACACACACCACACCACTACACACACACACAACACTATCGACGACTACTACCAAGCGGCAGCGGCACGACACACACACAACACACACACACACACACACACCACACACACACACACACACACACACACGCAGACACATCACGCACACAGCATCATGGGCCATCGAGCCACACAGCTACCACACTACGAAATCTACATCTTTGCACTATCACACTCCCTACTGTCTCTGGGTACTTTTATCCATCATAGCCGCACACACTCAGAATGTCACGCTTAGCTGGAAATATAGTGGTTGCATCCAAATCAGAAAGTTGGCGCTAACGTTCGTATAGTCCCTTAGGGTGACAATTAATTTTGCGGATTTGAGCACAAACCCATATTTACCGGATACCCCTTGTAAGCATTTTGCTTCTGCTTCTATTTTATGGATGGTTGTTTATTGCACAGTGGTTGTACATTTCAATCTTATTGGCCCATCTGTGTGATTCGTATGGTCTACCCTACGGACGCGCGATGAGAAAGAACTTAGTCTGATATCTCTGAACTTAAATGTGATTGGAATACAGTATAGCCTCTATCTTTCTCTCGTTCTATGTGGAGAAAGATATTCGCGACTAGTTCGTTTGCTCATTAGTTGTGAACAGTAACAAATGTAGGGTCATAATAAGCAAATCGAAGATCATTGTATCCAGAAATATTGGACATTTTTTCATCTATATGGAAAGCCAGTCTATCACCGAGCTGCTGCGCTTTGGTCTCCATGCCGACTACTTATCTTTCTAGACCGAACAATAGTACAGAGGTAGCGTGTACATTAAGTGGTATGTGTTATTCATGTCCTGAGTTTGGTGGGTTTGTAAGGTACTGTAGGGCCATTAGGTTTGTGTGGGAATGTGGTCGTATAAGTAGATAGATATGAGTGTTGCTGTATAGCATGTGATATATAGAAACTCGTAGGTGTGTGTGTGTGGTTGTGGTGTGTGGTGTGTGTTGTGTGTGTTGTTGTGTGTGTGTGTGATGCTGATGTTCAGTGTGTGTTCAAAACATCTATCATAACCAAGGTTGTTTTGGCACTAACAAACCGATACAGGACAATAACATCATAGGTTAATACATCTTCTGCAGCGATTCCACGAGGAATTCAAGTGTGAACTGTTCCACACAGCAGTGAGAGCATTGCTCGAAACTTAGCGCTGTAAGTGTTCAGAGGAGCAGTGCTACAAGACTCATGTATCAGGAAAGGGCACTCTACTCTGGCAATCTGAGATCTAACCACTTTAGAATCTATGACCACTCTCCTTCTTGGATAGGTGGACCCAACCAACGTCTTCTCCGGGCTAAAGCATCAACCCCAGAAACAAACAATTGCTGTCTCTTTGATGTCTGTTACCAACCTGTAGGCTTCTGTGGAAGACAAAAGACAGGCCCAGTAAGCAACACCAATATATAAGTCTGAGGTCTGTGTCCTAATTATGGAGAAAGCGAGAAGAGAATAGCGGGCAAAGTGAAATTTTATACCAAGATACAGTTCTTAGAAAGTCTCATTGAAGACTTGGAAAGTTGATGTCAAAAAATGTCTACATCTTATTCCATCTTGATTTCAAAAGTGGGTACCACGGATAAATCAGCTGGTCGTTCTCAGCATTTTTCGTCCCTCTCTGGGTGATCCCCGTTTTTGGAAGTGAGATCTCAGAATACCAGAGTGCGAGCCTTACTAAAAGATCCTGCTTAAAGATATGAGTGGCCTGATATGAATATGGAGGATAGGGAGGCAAGTTGACCTTTTGGTGAGGCTGTCGTCACCCGGCGTAGCAACAGAACAGGGAAGCCCTAAGAAAATCTTGGCGAGTCAGGCCACCAGTTGGAATTACTCGATAGGAACGCCTTGTGGCAGCAGTTAAGCGACTGTGGAGTCACAAAACACTCGAGCCTGCATTCGCCTAACTGCTACTAATACGCTTACTAACCTACAACACACTATCTACACTTTATACATAACGAATGGATCACACAACTGCTCATACTCATCAAGCGAAACACAGTATCACACACACCACAACACAGCGAGGACAGATCAATGACAACCAGCCCCGAAACACGCGGACACACACCCACACACACACAACACACAACACAACACACACCAACACACACATCTACCATCTACATATGCAAACTACACCACACCACACGCCGTTCAACAACGAACACAAACCACTAGGAGCAGAACACTTCGGAACACAACAAACAAAGCTCAGACTAGCACATGTGAGCAAAAATATATTATTCCGACTCTGAGGGTTCTGTAATGGTCAACATGGAAAAATATCTGTACACACATGTTCTGTTGAATCTTTATTCAGCGTTGATGACAAATAGCAAATCCACCCGGTGCCATCAGTACCGGTCATCTCGACTTGAAGGGATGAGAAGTATGACTTTGCCCCTCTCACCCTACTCTCTCTGACGCTTTTTGGAGTTAGTTATTCAGGACTGCGAAATTCTCCATGATTTAGGGTTATGTGTGGTTTTCTGAGGAATATGAAAGGTGAATATCTCGCTTGAAATTATTCTCTTCCCCACAGGTTTCCCTTTTTCGTTGAACACCACCATCAGTACGGCTTCAATTAAATTCTATGTTACAACTGAGCGCTCTCTGTGTGGAAGCATTTACATACGAGTGATCGAGATAGAAGTTTATGAGTTTTAAATACTCCTAAGGAATTAGAGACCGTGAACTGGCATCCGAGCAAGAGGACCCAGCACTCTCCTTCCCTTAAGTGAAATTGTAAAGAGCAAGTTATAGTAGTTTATTTCCAATAGTTCACAATCGACTGCACACTTCACTTCCATGGGTGAGTACCTCGATGTTGTAATTGCAGTACTACGGATTCATGGGGTAGCTTAGTATGTCTCATCAGTCAAAGTTATGAGACACGAACGACCCGGTCCCGGGGGAGAACGAAAAAAACAGCATACATGTAGAGTGGAGAACCTATGCAACTCGCGATGCAACCCGCACAACCAGGTGATGGGAGACCTGGCAGTGCAAATCAGGCGATATTGGATCAAACAGGAGACCAGGCGATGCTTAGCATTGGTGGTACAGAGGTAGATACTGAATCAGATCACCTACCTCGCCAGTTCAAGCTCAGCTTTAGTTTCAGGCTAGCTGTAGCCTTCGTCTGAGCTCTCTAGAACCAGCTCTGTCGTCTTCTTCAGTTCAGCCCACAGTCGCGCCTGGTTTCAAGCTTCCTCAGCATCCTCTAGTCCTCTCAGTTTCTACCAGGCTCTGTTTACAGCTCTCTCAGTTCAGCCCTCCCTCTCAGATTCGACCAGGCTCTGCTTTCAGCTCTCTCAGCTCCTCCATCTCCTCCTCGTTGCGACGCCAGGCTCTGTATTCAAGCTCTCTCAGTTCAGCTTCGTCCTCTCCGTTCGACCAGTTCTTCTGTTTAGCTTCTCTCAGATCAGAGGCTACCTCTCCTCTCCAGTTTGACCAGGCTCTGTTTCAGCTCTCTCAGGTTCAGCTGTCTTCCTCTCCCCGTTCGACCAGGCTCTGAGTTTCAGCTCTCTCAGTTCCAGACTCCATCTCCTCCTCAGATCGGTGACCAAGAGCTCTGGTTTCAGCTCTCGTTCAGTTCTTCTCTCCCTCTCCGTTCTCGACCAGAGCTCTGTGTCAGCTCCTCTCGATGTTACAAACTCCTCATTCCTTGCATACAAGTAATCGGAACGCAGGCTCCTGTCTTCACGCTCTCTCTCAGTCTGGTCCCCAGATCAGTGTTTCATCCTTCTGCTTCCCTCTTTGACTCCGTTCGACCAGGCTCTGGCTTTCAGGCTCTCTCAGTTACAGCTGCCTCTCCTCTTGCAGTGGCATCGATCACCCCAGGCGTTCTGTTTCCGCACTCTCTCAGCTCCAGCTGCGCTGCCCCCATACCTAACTCTAGTGTGATAGTGCGGAGGAGCCCTAGGGCGTCTTCGCGCATTTCAGCTCTCTCAGAGGCTTCAGCTGTCTCTCTCTCCTCCGTTCGACCCCAGAGGCTCTATTTCAGCTCTAGTAACGTCTGGTATCAGCTGGCAGCTCTCCTCTCCATATCGAACCTCGGCTACCAAGATTGTCACCTGATTAGCTTCTACTGCAAACGCTCATCTCATCTCTCTCTCTATCTCGATCCAGGAACTCTGTTTCACTTTAGCGTGCGAATTTCTGCTCTGAGAGAGGCGACGAAGAGAGGAGCGGTTTGTCTTCAGTGCCCTCTCTTGACGATATGAACCTCGTGATGAAAGGGGTTCCTACTCACGGGTCGTCCAAATGTGCTATTGGTGTTGTCGAGGATTGCAAGACTTGGCCTGTCTACTGGCTTATTAGCCTCGGTATTCTAGCAATATTATCTATCATATATGGCCTTAATACACCTAGTGATAGCCAAGAAGACACGATTCTAGTTTAAGCATGCTCCCTCGGCGGTATATGTTTCCTGAACCAAAAAACGTTGCAATGTTTTTTAAAACCCCAATTCAAAAAGGTTCCAATCTTGTTTACCACATTGTTGGCAGCAGGTACGCGGTAGTTCTCATTTTTGGTGTGTCACTATAAGGACTACCTATGTGTCAGTTAGCACATGTAAAGATGGGGCTTCATTGCTCGGGCCACGGAAGTATTCCTTGCTTTGCGCCTGTGCAAGTGGAGTGGAGGAGAATGGCATAGTTGGTGATCCGGTTCAGTTCTACTAGAGTAGTTATAGGCGCGGTCCCTGACATGGGGCGTTAAGCTGTTCTACCCATGCCAGGCATAGCACCGCTCTCTGCTTCAATTATGATAAGAGTTTTTAACAATAGTATTGATCTAACCACACCGTTTCACATTATTCTGTGATGAGTTACAAGAGAGAGCTAGGTGTCTCATTACGCAGTCCTCCCAGATCGAGGACCTCCCGAGCAGTGAGGAATCTAATAGAAAGCCGACAAAGAAGAAGTCAAGTCTAACGAGAAGAAGGAGTCGAGACATCCGAAGGAAATTGCCAGATGCGAATTGATTTGCTAGTGGTAGTACTATGAGAGTTGAATATCACTCTCCGCAACAACATGATAAGCTCTTTGACCGGCACATCTCCTCTTCACAGTTTCAGGCTAACCTGGTCTGTCTCAAAAACCAGAGATTAAGGGAAGGAGATAACGGTCACCGCGATGTCAGGGGGGTCGACAGAGGTCACACACGCACAGCATACTACTTAGAAAAGTATTAAGATCAGCGGAAGATTAGAGCCTCTATCACACGGCCGATCAATGCACAGAGTATATCTACTGTTGACTTCGGTAGGTCCTTAGAAACATTCGTCTAGGGCTAATATAAAACATTTTTTTTAGGATACATGGCGTGTTGTGCCCATGGCACAGCATAAAATGGAGTGATGATTTAATAAATCTCCCTCTACTATTACAATGCAACAGTTGTATGTTATAAATACTCTGGCCCTGCTGGGTATCACTTACAGACAAGCCAAGTAGAACCTTTACTAGTTACTGTTATAGTATACTGCATGTAACTGGCTGTATGCATTCCCACTCCCTCCATAGTAGTGTTTCCCCTAGATTATTATTCTGGTGGGGCCCATGTAGTGGCCTCCAAAGCAACATCCAGGCTCTCTGGCACCAAATCCAGGTGAAAGCTATGATCCCTTACTGATGTCACTTGTTGAATCCACTTAATTCAGTTTAGATGAAGTGGAGGAGACAGGTTAAAAAAGGGTTTTCAAGTCTTCAGAGAATTGAGACATGTATTGTGTATGTGTACTATTCAGAGGGTGTAAAGGGGTGCGTGATGGTGGCAGGGAAGTCAGGAACAGGAGAACGAAATTGGTGACGTCGACCCCGAACACCGCCAGAACAAGGAGAGGAACCGACTTCGGCAGAAGTCGTGACAGAGTGTGAATGGGCAAGACAAAATATTTAGTTGAATATTTATGGTAGTAGGTGCCAGGCGCACTGGTTTGAGTGTGTCAAGAACTGCAACACTGCTGGGTTTTTCACACTCAACAGTTTCCCGTGTGTATCAAGAATGATACACCACCCAAAGGACATCCAGCCAACTCGACAGAACTGTGGAAAGCGTTGTATTCAACATGGGTCAGCTTCCCTGTGGACCACTTTCGACACCTTGTAGAGTCCATGCCCTGACGAATTGACAGTGTTTTGAGGGCAAAAGGGGGTGCAACTCAATATTAGGAAGTTGTTCCTAATGTTTTGTACAGACGGTGTAGTGACGCTTCCTGCCTCAGTGGTCTGTTTATGGTATATGTATATCTTACTGCTGAGACTGTCTGTGTCTGATTGCACTAACTCACACGGGTCTATTACTCCAGGCCTCACTTCTTGCTTTTCATATAGCTTATTGAGGCTTAGCAGGGCTTGTTTTCCCTATAGTTACACCTGATTGAGCACGGCTTGTTTTCCCTATAGTTACACCTGATTGAGCAGGGCTTGTTTTCCCTATAGTTACACCTGATTGAGCAGGGCTTGTTTTCCCTATAGTTACACCTATGAGCAGGGCTGTTTTCCCTATAGTTATACCTGATGAGCAGCGCTTGTTTCCCTATAGTATACCTGATTGAGCAGGCTTGTTTCCCTATAGTTACACCTGATTGAGCAGGGCTTGTTTTCCCTATAGTTACACCTGATTGAGCAGGCTTGTTTTCCCTATAGTTACACCTGATTGAGCAGGCTTGTTTTCCCTATAGTTACACCTGATTGAGCAGGGCTTGTTTCCCTATAGTTACACCTGATTGAGCAGCGCTTGTTTTCCCTATAGTTACACCTGATTGAGCAGGCTTGTTTTCCCTATAGTTACACCTGATTGAGCAGGGCTTGTTTTCCTATAGTTACACCTGATTGAGCAGGGCTGTTTTCCTATAGTTACACCTGATTGAGCAGGGCTTGTTTTCCCTATAGTACACCTGATTGAGCAGGCTTGTTTCCCTATAGTTACACCTGATTGAGCAGGGCTGTTTTCCCTATATTACACCTGATTGAGCAGGCTTGTTTTCCCTATAGTTACACTGATTGAGCAGGGCTTGTTTTCCTATAGTTATACCTGATTGAGCAGGGCTTGTTTCCCTATAGTTACACCTGTTGAGCAGGGCTTGTTTTCCCTATAGTTACACCTGATGAGCAGGCTTGCTTTTCCTATAGTTATACACTGATTGAGCAGGGCTTGTTTTCCCTATAGTTACACCTGATTGAAGCAGGGCTTGTTTTCCCTATATTACACCTGATTGAGCAGGGCTTTTTTCCCTATAGTTACACCTGATTGAGCAGGCTTGTTTTCCCTATAGTTACACCTGATTGAGCAGGGCTGTTTTTCCCTATAGTTACACTGATTGAGCAGGGCTTGTTTTCCCTATAGTTACACCTATTGAGCAGGCTTGTTTCCCTATAGTTACACCTGATTGAGCAGGGCTTGTTCCCTATAGTTACACCTGATTGAGCAGGGCTTGTTTTCCCTATAGTTAACCTGATTGAGCAGGTGTTTTCCCTATAGTACACCTGATTGAGCACAGCTTGTTTTCCCTATAGTACACCTGATGAGCAGGGCTTTTTTTCCCTATAGTTACACCTGATTGAGCAGGGCTTGTTTTCCCTATAGTTACACCTGATTGAGCAGGGCTTGTTTTCCCTATAGTTACACCTGATTGAGCAGGGCTTGTTTTCCCTATAGTTACACCTGATTGAGCAGGGCTTGTTTTCCCTATAGTTAACACCTGATTGAGCAGGGCTTGTTTTCCCTATAGTTACACCTGATTGAGCAGGGCTTGTTTTCCATTTTATCACACCTGATTGAGCAGGCTTGTTTTCCTATAGTTACACCTGATTGACAAGGTGTGTTTCCCTATAGTTATACCTGATTGAGCAGGCTTGTTTTCCCTATAATACACCTGATTGACAGCAGCTTGTTTTCCCTATAGTTACACCTGATTGAGCAAGGCTTGTTTTCCCTAAGTTACACCTGATTGAGCAGGGCTTGTTTCCCTATAGTACACCTGATTGAGCAGGCTTGTTTTCCCTATAGTTACACCGATTGAGCAGGGCTTGTTTTCCCTATAGTTACACCTGATTGAGCAGGGCTTGTTTTCCCTATAAGTCCCTAAAAGCATCTCAGTCCGTTAGTGGATGGCACTTTCACTGTGTGTGTGTGTGTGTGTGTGTGTGGTGTGTGTGTGTGTGTGTGTGTGTGTGTGTGTGTGTGTGTGGTGTGTGTGTGTGTGTGTGTGTGTGTGTGGGTGTGTGTTGTGTGTGTGTGTGTGTGTGTGTGTGTGTGTGTGTGTGTGTGTGTGTGTGTGTGTGTGTGGTGTTGTGTGTGTCTCAGAGGAGTAGATGAGTAGAAGAAGGTAAAATAATCTGGCAGGCCTCTATGTTCCAACTCTCCCAGTTCTGACATGCAGTCCGTGTGAAATAACACTGATTGGGGTGGGGTAGAGGGTGAACGTGGGAAGGGAACCACATGGAACACACTCTGATGGAGAAGGTGAGGGGATAGAAAGGAGTGGGCCGCCAGGCT
>NC_036870.1:16699111-16724168 GCF_002910315.2 Salvelinus sp. IW2-2015
TCTCAGGTCCCAGCTTTGATGCACCTGTACTGACCTCGTCTTCTGGATGATAGCAGGGTGAACAGGCAGTGGCTCTGGTGGTTCATGTCCTTGATGATCTTTTTGGCCTTCCTGTGACATCGGGTGCTGTAGGTATCCTGGAGAGCGGGTAGTGACCCTGGTAAAGCCTTGTGCAGACCGTACCCCCTCTGGAGATGCAACAGTTGTATGTTATAAATACTCTGGCCCTGCTGGGTATCACTTACAGACAAGCCAAGTAGAACCTTTACTAGTTACTGTTATAGTATACTGCATGTAACTGGCTGTATGCATTCCCACTCCCTCCATAGTAGTGTTTCCCCTAGATTATTATTCTGGTGGGGCCCATGTGTAGTGGCCTCCAAAGCAACATCCAGGCTCTCTGGCACCAAATCCAGGTGAAAGCTATGATCCCTTACTGATGTCACTTGTTGAATCCACTTAATTCAGTTTAGATGAAGTGGAGGAGACAGGTTAAAAAAGGGTTTTCAAGTCTTCAGAGAATTGAGACATGTATTGTGTATGTGTACTATTCAGAGGGTGTAAAGGGTGCGTGATGGTGGCAGGGAAGTCAGGAACAGGAGAACGAAATTGGTGACGTCGACCCCGAACACCGCCAGAACAAGGAGAGGAACCGACTTCGGCAGAAGTCGTGACAGAGTGTGAATGGGCAAGACAAAATATTTAGTTGAATATTTATGGTAGTAGGTGCCAGGCGCACTGGTTTGAGTGTGTCAAGAACTGCAACACTGCTGGGTTTTTCACACTCAACAGTTTCCCGTGTGTATCAAGAATGATACACCACCCAAAGGACATCCAGCCAACTCGACAGAACTGTGGAAAGCGTTGTATTCAACATGGGTCAGCTTCCCTGTGGACCACTTTCGACACCTTGTAGAGTCCATGCCCTGACGAATTGACAGTGTTTTGAGGGCAAAAGGGGGTGCAACTCAATATTAGGAAGTTGTTCCTAATGTTTTGTACAGACGGTGTAGTGACGCTTCCTGCCTCAGTGGTCTGTTTATGGTATATGTATATCTTACTGCTGAGACTGTCTGTGTCTGATTGCACTAACTCACACGGGTCTATTACTCCAGGCCTCACTTCTTGCTTTTCATATAGCTTATTGAGGCTGAGCAGGGCTTGTTTTCCCTATAGTTACACCTGATTGACAGCGGCTTGTTTTCCCTATAGTACACCTGATTGAGCAGGGCTTGTTTTCCCTATAGTTACACCTGATTGAGCAGGGCTTGTTTTCCCTATAGTTACACCTGATTGAGCAGCGCTTGTTTCCCTATAGTTACACCTGATTGAGCAGGGCTTGTTTTCCCTATAGTTACACCTGATTGAGCAGGGCTTGTTTCCCTATAGTTACACCTGTTGAGCAGGGCTTGTTTTCCCTATAGTTATACCTGATGAGCAGCGCTTGTTTCCCTATAGTATACCTGATTGAGCAGCGCTTGTTTCCCTATAGTTACACCTGATTGAGCAGGGCTTGTTTTCCCTATAGTTACACCTGATTGAGCAGGGCTTGTTTTCCCTATAGTTACACCTGATTGAGCAGGGCTTGTTTCCCTATAGTTACACCTGATTGAGCAGGGCTTGTTTTCCCTATAGTTACACCTGATTGAGCAGCGCTTGTTTTCCCTATAGTTACACCTGATTGAGCAGCGCTTGTTTTCCCTATAGTTACACCTGATTGAGCAGGGCTTGTTTCCCTATAGTTACACCTGATTGAGCAGGGCTTGTTTTCCCTATAGTTACACCTGATTGAGCAGGCTTGTTTTCCCTATAGTCACACCTGATTGACAGGACTTGTTTTCCCTATAGTTACACCTGATTGAGCAGGGCTTGTTTTCCCTATAGTTACACCTGATTGAGCAGGGCTTGTTTTCCCTATAGTTACACCTGATTGAGCAGGGCTTGCTTTTCCTATAGTTATACCTGATTGAGCAGGGGCTTGTTTCCCTATAGTTACACCTGCTTGAGCAGGGCTTGTTTTCCCTATAGTTACACCTGATTGAGCAGGGCTTGTTTTCCCTATAGTTATACCTGATTGAGCGGGCTTGTTTTCCCTATAGTTACACCTGATTGAGCAGGGCTTGTTTCCCTATAGTTACACCTGATTGAGCAGGGCTTGTTTTCCCTATAGTTACACCTGATTGAGCAGGGCTTGTTTTTCCCTATAGTTACACCTGATTGAGCAGGGCTTGTTTTCCCTATAGTTACACCTGATTGAGCAGGGCTTGTTTTCCCTATAGTTACACCTGATTGAGCAGGGCTTGTTTTCCCTATAGTTACACCTGATTGAGCAGGGCTTGTTTTCCTATAGTTACACCTGATTGAGCAGGGCTTGTTCCCTAATATATACCTGATTGAGCAGGGCTTGTTTTCCCTATAGTACACCTGATTAGGCACAGCTTGTTTTCCCTATAGTCACACCTGATTGAGCAGGGCTTGTTTCCCTATAGTTACACCTGATTGAGCAGGGCTTGTTTTCCCTATAGTTACACCTGATTGAGCAGGGCTTGTTTTCCCTATAGTTACACCTGATTGAGCAGGGCTTGTTTTCCCTATAGTTACACCTGATTGAGCAGGGCTTGTTTTCCCTATAGTTACACCTGATTGAGCAGGCTTGTTTTCCCTATAGTTACACCTGATTGAGCAGGGCTTGTTTTCCATTTAGTCACACCTGATTGAGCAGGGCTTGTTTTCCCTATAGTTACACCTGATTGAGCAGGGCTTGTTTTCCCTATAGTTATACCTGATTGAGCAGGCTTGTTTTCCCTATAGTTCACACCTGATTGAGCACAGCTTGTTTTCCCTATAGTTACACCTGATTGAGCAGGGCTTGTTTTCCCTATAGTTACACCTGATTGAGCAGGGCTTGTTTTCCCTATAGCTACACCTGATTGAGCAGGGCTTGTTTTCCCTATAGTTACACCTGATTGAGCAGGGCTTGTTTTTCCCTATAGTTACACCTGATTGAGCAGGGCTTGTTTTCCCTATAGTCCCTAAAAGCATCTCAGTCCGTTAGTGGATGGCACTTTCACTGTGTGTGTGTGTGTGGTGTGTGTGTGTGTGTGTGTGTGTGTGTGTGTGTGTGTGTGTGTGTGTGTGTGTGTGTGTGTGTGTGTGTGTGTGTGTGTGTGTGTGTGTGTGTGTGTGTGTGGTTGTGTGTGTGTGTGTGTGGGTGTGTGTGTGTGTGTGTGTGTGTGTGTGTGTGTGTGTGTGTCTCAGAGGAGTTAGAGTAGTAGAGAAGGTAATTTAATCTGGCAGGCCTCTATGTCTCCAACTCTCTCCCAGTACTGACATGCAGTCAGTGTGAAACACACCGTGATTGGGGGTGTAGAGGGTGAACGTGGGAAGGGAAACCACATGGGAACACACTCTGATGGGAGAAGGTGGGTGGGCGCCAGGCTTGGGGTTATACCAAGGACGAGGGGATAGAAGTGCTGGCTGTGCTGGATACTGTGGTGTGGATCGGACAGATCCTTCATCATACAGAAAATGGTTCAACACTCACAAAGCTCTCTTTGGGGAACACAGCTTGAAAAGGAGAACATGGGARYACAAACACACACAGAGAGAAGAGTGATGGAAGTTTCTCGGATGGGTCTTTCACATATTATGACCAGCCGGGCTACCTTGTTATATTTYTWKRCTTTTCTTTRCTGAACTGTRCTCTTTCTTCCATCCATATGAAGACTGTCAGCTGTCTAGCTCTGACACTTCTTCACCTGACTAGAGAGAGAGAGAGAAGTTACTTTTTAAAATTAGACAGCTTTAATGGACAGGCGGCTTTAAGACATCTTTAGACACGGACCGCCTTCTTCCCTCGCCTCAAACGGACGGGTCAACACACGCTGAGAGAAACGGCCTCACTGTGAAGCAGTCAAGCAGACAGATAGARTGACTCACCAAAGCTTTCCCTATTACCCGACCACACACAGTTTAATTGCCACAACTGAGAGCACTTCAGCTATTTCTGTATATAGTTCAGAGGTTTGTCATTTAGCTTGCGGCCCAACATACAGTACCAATTAAAAGTTTAGACATATCTACCCATTCAAGGGTTTTTCTTTATTTTTACTATTTTCTACATTGTAGAATAATAGTGAAGACATCACAACTATGAAAAAACACAAAGGGTATCATGTAGTAACAACAAAGTGTTTAAATAGATTTAACATTTTGTCCTGTTGAAAAACAAATGAAATTGGGACTAAGTGCAAACCAGATGGGATGGTGTATCACTGCAGAATGCTGTGTTACCAGAAAAGCATCCCCACACCATCATAACACCTTCTCCATGCTTCACGGTGGGAACCACACATGTGGAGATCATTCGTTCACCTACTCTGCGTCTCACAAAGACACGGCGGTTGGAACCAAAATCACAAATTTTGACTCATCAGACCAATAGACAGATTTCCACCGGTCTAATGTCCATTGCTCGTGTTTCTTGGTCCAAGCAAGTTTCTTATTTTTATCATTTTTATTGGTATGCTTTAATGGTGGTTTCTTTGCAGCAATTCGACCATGAAGGCCTGATTCACACAGTCTCCTCTGAACAGTTGATGTTGAGATGTGTATAGTACTTGAACTCTGTGAAGTATTTATTTTGGCTGCAATCTGAGGTGCAGTTAACTCTAATGAACTTATCCTCTGCAGCAGAGATAACTCTTTGTCTTCCTTTCTTGTGGCGGTCCTCATGAGAGCCAGTTTCATCATAGCGCTTGATGGTTTTTGCGACTTCACTTGAAGAAAATGTCAAAGTTCTTGAAATGTTCCATATTGACTGACCTTCATGTCTTAAAGTAATGATGGACTGTCGTTTCTCATTGCTTATTTTAGCTGTTCTTGCCACTTTGTGGACTTGGTCTTTTACCAAATAGGGCTACCTGCTGTATACAAAAATGATTGGCTCAAACGAATTAAGAAGGAAAAAAATTGCACAAATGAACTTTTAACAAGGCACACCTGCTAAGTGAAATGCATTCCAGGTAACTACCTCATAAAGCTGATTGAAAGAATGCCAAGAGTGTACAAAGCTATCATCAAGGCAAAGGGTGGCTACTTTGAATAATATCAAATATAAAAGAGATTTTGATTTGTTAAACACTTTTTTGGTTACTACATGACTCCATATGTGTTATTTCATAGTTTTGAAGTCTTCACTATTATTCTACAATGTAGAAAATAGTAGAAATAAGAAAGAAAAACCCTTGAATGAGTAGGTGTGTCCAAACGTTTGACTGGTACTGTATTTATTGGCAAAGCTGCAGCTGTGGCTWTTTGCAGCCGGTTTGAGTGTTCAACATGAATTTGAAGTTGCTTGACATTTAATCACCAGAGTTGAGGACCTTTGTGGTGGCCTCTGAAACATTCCATCAGTTCAGCTGGACATAGGCATAGGACTTGGCAAAGCTCTGCTGCCTTTTSTATAGGACTTCTCTGAGTCACTCAAATATATATTTTATTTCTCTTTTTGTCTGAAGGTGATTTCCTCTTATCGTTCCCGGTAGGGGCTGGGTCTCGACAGTGGGGATGTTTGGCAGAGAAGTCTATTTCCTCATAGGGAGCTGAGCTGATTGGTAGAATGGAGGAAGTGTGAGGAGAAGAGATGCAAGGAGTGTGAGGAGGGGAGAGATGGAGTAAAGCTGTGTTGTTCCTGACAGACATTAATGTCCCAGCCTCCCAGTTAAATACCACTGTTCTCTATAGTCCCTAAAAGCATCTCAGTCCGTTAGTGGATGGCACTTTCACTGTGTGTGTGTGTGCGCGTGTGTGTGTGTGTGTGTTGGTGTGTGGTGTGTGTGTGTGTGTGTGTGTGTGTGTGTGTGTGTGTGTGTGTGTGTGTGTGTGTGTGTGTGTGTGTGTGTGTGTGTGTGTGTGTGTGTGTGGTGTGTGTGTGTGTTGTGTGTGTGTGTGTGTGTGTGTGTGGTGTGTGTTTGGATCAAACAGTCAAGGAATTGACAAGTTTTCACATGATGTTGTTATTTATTTCTGTCTGTCCAGCAGAGAACTTGAATCAGACCTTTTTTATTGTAAAAGTCAGCATAAAACACTGACTGGCGGGGATGTTCACTGTGAGTGTGAGTGTGTGTGTTTGAAAGAGAGAAGTGAGTGTGAGAGAAAGAGAGGGAGAGAGGTGTTCTTTGTGTGCATGCCGCAATGTGTGTGTGTGTGTGTGTTGTGTGTGTGCTACAAGGGGCAGACCTGTCAGCTTTGTGTGCTCACTTTCAGAAGTATCCTTTAGAGTTTGAGCTTTTCGCAGACAGGTAAGACCGCCAGACAGTGGTTCAGAGCTCGTCAAGACAGGGAGGTCTCTCGATCACAGAGGTGGTCGTCAGTTAGACCTGTTGTCTATCATCGTGGTGCCTCGCCTCGTCTCTGACGCTGATCGCCACGACCGCTCCCCACGTTCACCTGCCATCGCCATGACACCCATCACACCACACCCTAAACGGAGCTGACAGCATTCCCCGACCGCTCGACGCCCCCGACCTGCAGGGGCCAATGGTAACAGGAAGGAGGGGGATCCTCTCTCAGTTCTGCTCATCTGTCGCTGTTCTTCTCCAAGTGGTAGCTAGCTAACCGATAATGTGTTGCTGAGTCCCTGAACACCACCAAGCCACCATGTTAGACAGATGGCTGTGTGTCAATAGGCCCAACACTACCTGTCAGATTTTTTTAATGTGTTTAAATTTGGGGTAAGACGCGCTTATTTAACACAAGAGGAAAAAACAACTCAGAATCTGTAATCAACTTAGTGATCCAGATAGCCATGGTCTTCAGTTATTTGTTTCTGTGACGCCTCTCATCAGACAAACAACTGACTGGAAGATCAGATTTCAAGTTATTGTCGTTGACAGCGACGGAAAAAAAGACTGGTGTGTTGTCCTGATTCCTGCTCTGTCCATCTGTAACCATGGCAACAGAATCAGCAGCAAAGTCCCTGGGTCAAAGTTTACCCGCATGATGTGTTCTGGCAGCACTGGCAGAGTGTCAACGACTGTCTTTGAAGATGGAGATGACAGTTGGACCAAACAAAAACATAATTCTTGAGTCGCTACTTTGAGTTTCTTCCATAGCTTGGGGTAAATAATTGGAAGAGGGCCATCGTTTTTGTCTTTAGTTCTTGATCCTGTTGTAATAAATGTCAGAGGTCAGCTGTTAAGTGCAGATTAACTTGTGTTGGGTGATGTACTACTGACTTTATCCTGCACTCTTAATGATAACAGCACTCCGTTGACCTTAAGCATGACCTTAAAAAGGCCCCCTCTACAATAAGGAACTTGAACCTAAGGGAGGGCTGGGTCCCCTGGCTGCTGTTGGAAATATTAAAAGCTTCCAAAGTACTTGTTTAGAGTTATCAAACCTCAGGGCTTTGGAGTGTCCCTGTCCAGCGCTGCAGAGTGATATTACAAGTTTGGAGGGGAAAACTTGAGATGTTGTGAAATCCTGGAAGGGCCAATCAGTGTGTCCTTTTATTGCACACACACACACGCACAGACACACACACACTGAACTAAACACAAGGTACCACAAACACACACAGATCTCACAAGGGCACTGCAGATGATGTGAGAGTTTTGACCCCCTGATCAGTATGGCTGGCACTGCAGTTAGGTGTGTGTTTTTGTGGCACCTTGTGTTTGGTGTTATTAGAGGTAGAGGGGATACACACCTGGGCAGTGAGCTAGAGGAGGGGTTTTCAAACTGGGGTCTGCCGAGGTAGAAAATTATTAGGCGGGCTGTTTAAGTCTTAAGAAAAAACATGGAAAAACTGTTAGTGTCAACTTAAATAACTAAAACTAGATAGAAAGCATGCAGAAAAGATATTGAACTATACCATTTAAAAAAATAATACCATATTTGAGAACTAACAATAAAATTAAAGCTAGAGAGTCAGGGAGAATCAAATTACAAAAACTGGGCATTCAGGGCACATGGCCATTTTGTTATGTTTGAGCAATGAAACACAACGTTAGTCATGGCAAAATGCATAGAATAGCAGGAAATACTGCAAACAGTGTTGAATTGCTGTAGATTAGCTTCGAAACTGCAACATTTTCTCTCAGAATCAATGGGAAAATGTGTAGAATTTCAGAAAATTTGCTTTACAACAGAAAAATATTCCCTACATCGCCACAATACCTTTCTAGCTAGTAGACTATGTTAGAGTTTACACTTCCTCTTCCAATGACCTGTGGGGAGGTCAAAATAATAAAAAATGATCTACCAAATCATTTCATTTTAAAATGTTGATTACTTCTCCTTGCCATTATCATTCACCTGATGATAATATATATTTTTTTATTTTGCTAACGTATGATGTGGATCCCTGGGTTGCCGGTTTGCCTGGGTGGGGGTCCCTGGTCAAGAACAGTTAGAAAACCCCTGAGCTAGAGGATATAGGGGCTATAATGTTGGCAGCTGTGGGTATGCAGCACGTGAGCAGGCAGCACCTGGAACTGGTCTAGCTGGTCCTGACTCTCCTCTGTTCTCCTCCAAACATGGTCCTAATGCAGTGTCATCATCAGTAGCTGTTGCAGTTCTCTACCCAACACTGGAGGGCTTCAAGCACATTCACCTCTGGACCATTACTGGTACAATGGAATATTACTTTATTTGACCTCAAGGGAATTTGTCTTCCACGTTTCAAAGCATATGTAAATGGAATTGGTGGTTATGTAGGAATAGTTATATAGTATTGATGGAGGACTGGACATTACATGGTCAAGGAGCCTGGATATCATCTCCAACATGTCAATGAATTCTAGAGTTTGGCTTCATAGTAGTTTGTCATCCAAGCCAAGGATGACTGAGGTTGCATCCCTCAAACTCGTAGGTTATGAATTGAATACCCCTGCCCTACTGTGTATAGTGCTATACTACTGTCGTGTCTTTACTATGGATTAAATTATATGACATGCTATTTTATAAAATCAATTCTCTGTCATTAATATTACCTAATTAATCTAATCATGTAAATATAATTAACTAGGAAGTCGGAGCACCGCGGAAGAATGTTTATAGAGCTGTTGTCTTCTGAAAAAAACTCTTAAAGACCTGGTAAACTTTTATATCAATAGCAGTCAATTATTAATCGTCACCTTATTCCGTTTCATCTGAACGTCTGAATTCTTGGTTATCTTCACGAACCCTGGCTAACAAGTTGAATCAGCAAAACATCAGCATTAGATCTTCTGCATAGATTCTGTCTGACCTGGGCCCTGACAGTAGATCTCAGTTAGACCAAAAAAAAGTCCAGTTGCCAGGACCACAAATACAAATTCCATCTAGACACCATTGGCCTATACATACCTCAGCCTAAACATCAGCGCCACAGGTAACTTCCACAAAGCTGTGAACGATCTGAGAGACAAAGAAAGAAGGGCCTTCTACGCCATTAAAAGGAACATACATTTCAACATACCAATTAGGATCTGGCTGAAAATACTTGAATCAGTTATAGAACTGCCCTTTATGGTTGTGAGGTCTGGGGTCCGCTCACCAACCAAGAATTCAAAAAATTGGGACAAACACCAAATTGAGAGTCTGCATGCAGAATTCTGCAAAAATATCCTCTGTGTACAACATAAAACTGTGTACAATTCTACAACCACATGAAAGGAATTGATTCACAAACCTTTCTTAACAAAGCCATCACCTACAGAGAGATGAACCTGGAGAAGAGTCCCCTAATCAAGTTGGTCCTGGTCCACAGTGACTGACCCAAAATTAAGGAATGCTTTGACTATGTACAGATTCAGTGAGCATAGCCTTGCTATTGAGAGAGGCCGCCGTAGGAAGACCTAGCTCTCAAGTGAAGACAGGCTATGTGCACGCTGCCCACAAAAAAAGGTGGAAACTGAGCTCCACTTCCTAACCTCCTACCAAATGTATGACCATATTAGAGACACATTTCCCTCAGATTAAACAGACCCACAAAGAACTCGAAAACTCCCATATCTATCAGAGCAGCAAGATTTGTGACCAGTTGTCACAAGAAAAGGACAACCAGTAAAGAACAAACACCATTTAAATACAACCCATATTTATGTTAATTTATTTTCCCTTTTGTGCATTAACTATTTGTACATCGTTACAGCACTGTATATAGCCATAATATGAGTGAGTGTTTACTATCTATTTCAGTTGCTTTGGCAATGGGAGAGAGTGAGAGTGAGAGAGATTGATTGATTACCACACTGCAAGCTGTCTGAAACAGAATCAGCTGGTGGTCTCGTTTCTATTTCTGGTCTTGATGCCTGGGGATTAAGTTAAGGGTTGGGAGCAGGGAGGCAGGGGGTGAGAGGAGTCCCCTGATCACTCCGTTATTATGCATGTCTGCCCTCGTGCCCTCATGCCCTCTAACACTAATCCTACCGTGTCTGAAGAGACAGATGGTGTTGTGATCAGGGCACCAGGAGAGACGTAGACTATTTGGATATCTGAATGTCCCACGCACGTCCACACACACACGGCTGCCAGACACAGGGGATATGGCCATTGATGACCTGTCTCGTGGTTTAGACAATAACAGGTGTAGTGTTTTAGTTTTCCCTTGTGGTGTTCTGCTGCAACAGAGGGGCATACTGTATGTTGTTTGTGAAGGAGCCTTACCAGAGACCTCTCTCTTTGTACATTGACCTAGAAAAGTCTGCTGTGTGTGTGTGTGTTGTGTGGTGTGTGTGTGTGTGTGTGTGTGTGTGTGTGTGTGTGTGTGTGTTGTGTGTGTGTGTGTGTGTGGTGTGTGGTGTGTGTGTGTGTGTGGTGTGTGTTGTGTGTGTGTGGTGTGTGCGTGCGTGCGTGCGTGCGTGCGTGCGTGCGTGCGTGCGTGTGTGGTGTGTGTGTGTTGTTATTCTATCAGAAGAACCAGAATGCCTCACCAATTGCTTGCTTCTTTTCTTTCTATTTTAAAGAACATACTCCTTGCCCATGTTAATATACTGTGTTAAGCACATGAAGCTGAAAATTCATGTTCTTACAGTTGAACACACCAGGGGCCAGGAGACTGTAGACAAGCCCTCTATTAATTTACAGCAGGCCCTCACTTGTTCGGTTCATGAGAGAAATAAAAGAGAAGGATGTGGAGGAGGAGGAGGAGGAGGAGGAGGGAGTGGTGTAGACCGGCTATTCCCAAACTGGAGTACGCTCAATGCCGACGGGGGTATGCCAAATAAAAATGGGATTCACATTTCAAACAATCCATTTAGAATTTCCAACGGGGCTATACATTTGGGTGATGTTTTTGTCTCGCCTGAGTAACTAATTTCACTGCCAAAAATACAATTAAACCATATAGTGTTCAGGAAATAACAACACAATGTCAAATACAGGTAGCCTAGTCAAAATAATTAACATCCAATCACATTAACCGATACTCTCTCGCGGAAATTCCATTAACGGTCCGTATGTAGCCAAGCGTAGCTGCTGCTCATTCCGTTTGCTCGAAAATGTATGAATGGTTAATAAAGTAAGGCCTGCGTCCATAGACACACATACCAGCTCTACAGTTAGTACTGCTTACTACCAGCAGTACTACACCTGCACCTGTTGACAACACAAGTTGTTCTGCTTCCACGAGCACATCCAATACTAGCAACAGTAATTCTACATTTGTTGCTAGCCTTTTGTTGATATCCTCAGCCACAGTGTGTTATACAGGTAGCCTAGCAATAATAACATCCATCACATTAACCGATACTCTCTCGCGAAATTCCATTAACGGTCCGTATGTAGCCAAGCGTAGCTGCTGCTCATTCCGTTTGCTCGAAAATGTATGAATGGTTAAATAAAGTAAGGCCTGCGTCCATAGACACACATACCAGCTCTACAGTTAGTACTGCTACTACCAGCAGTACTACACCTGCACCTGTTGACAACACAAGTTGTTCTGCTTCCACGAGCACATCCAATACTAGCAACAGTAATTCTACATTTGTTGCTAGCGCTTTTGTTGATATCCTCAGCCACAGTGTGTTATACAGTGGGGCAAAAAAGTATTTAGTCAGCCACCAATTTGCAAGTTCTCCCACTTAAAAAAGATGAGAGAGGCTGTAATTTTCATCATAGGTACACTTCAACTATGACAGACAAATGAGAAAAATATCCAGAAAATCACATTGTAGGATTTTTAATGAATTTATTTGCAAATTATGGTGGAAAATAAGTATTTGGTCAATAACAAAAAGTTTCTATCTCAATACTTTGTTATATACCCTTTGTTGGCAATGACAGAGGTCACACGTTTTCTGTAAGTCTTCACAAGGTTTTTCACACACTGTTGCTGGTGTTTTGCCCATTCCTCCATGCAGATCTCTCTAGAGCAGTGATGTTTTGGGGCTGTTGCTTGGCAACACAGAATTTCAACTCCCTCCAAAGATTTCTATGGGGTTGAGATCTGGAGACTGGCTAGGCCACTCCAGGACCTTGAAATGCTTCTTACGAAGCCACTCCTTCGTTGCCCGGGCGTGTGTTTGGGATCATTGTCATGCTGAAAGACCCAGCCACGTTTCATCTTCAATGCCCTTGCTGATGGAAGGAGGTTTTCACTCAAAATCTCACGATACATGGCCCCATTCATTCTTTCCTTTACACGGATCAGTCGTCCTGGTCCCTTTGACAAAACAGCCAAAGCATGAGTGTTTCCACCCCCATGCTTCACAGTAGGTATGGTGTTCTTTGGATGCAACTCAGCATTCTTTGTCCTCCAAACACGACGAGTTGAGTTTTTACACCAAAAGTTATATTTTGGTTTCATCTGACCATATGCCATTCTCCCAATCTTCTTCTGGATCATCCAAATGCTCTCTAGCAAACTTCAGATGGGCCTGGACATGTACTGCTTAAGCAGGGGGACACGTCTGGCACTGCAGGATTTGAGTCCTGGCGGCGTAGTGTGTTACTGATGGTAGGCTTTGTTACTTTGGTCCAGCTCTCTGCAGGTCATTCACTAGGTCCCCGTGTGGTTCTGGGATTTTTGCTCACCGTTCTTGTGATCATTTTGACCCCCGGGGTGAGATCTTGCGTGGAGCCCCAGATCGAGGGAGATTATCAGTGGTCTGTATGTCTTCCATTTCTAATAATTGCTCCCACAGTTGATTTCTTCAAACCAAGCTGCTTACTATTGCAGATTCAGTCTTCCCAGCCTGGTGCAGGTCTACAATTTTTTGTGTTTGTGTCCTTTGACAGCTCTTTGGTCTTGGCCATAGTGGATGTTGGAGTGTGACTGTTGAGGTTGTGGACAGGTGTCTTTTATACTGATAACAAGTTCAAACAGGTGCCATTAATACAGGTAACGAGTGAGGACAGAGGAGCCTCTTAAAGAAGAAGTTACAGGGTCTGTGAGAGCCAGAAATCTTGCTTGTTTGTAGGTGACAAAATACTTATTTTCCACCATAATTTGCAAATAAATTCATTAGAAATCCTACAATGTGATTTTCTGGATATTTCTTTCTCATTTTGTCTGTCATAGTTGAAGTGTACCTATGATGAAAATTACAGGCCTCTCTCATCTTTTTAAGTGGGAGAACTTGCACAATTGGTGGCTGACTAAATACTTTTTTGCCCCACTGTATGTGTGTGGCCAGATACTTTTTTAGGATCAGTAGCTCAGTGTTGTGTTTATCCTCATCGATCAAGAACACTAGTGCTGGAGCCACATTTCTGCTGCCCTCTGAGTCCCTCTGGAATACTACTGCTGACTACTGCTACTGCCCTCTGAATCTGTAGTCTCCTCTCAACCACACAGGCCAGGGGTATGGAGTGATGGATGGGAGGAAGGATGGAGAAGAAGGAGGGAAAATGCAATGAGGGACAGATGAAACAATTCTTGGGCTAGTTTCAGAGTTTAGCTTGCCTGAGAGAACTCAAGACTAGGACCAAGCTATAGAGGAGAGCAGACAGACACAGAAACATACACACCCTCACTGCACCCCTCTTAGCCTGGCTGACCTGTCACTGATATCACCACATTGCTGCTGCATGTGGGGAGAACAGAATAGAACAGCTGACGTGACAGAGCAGCCATCAGAGGAGCTGTCGACCAGGCTCTTATCTGTCAGGCTGACACACTGACAGGGGTAAACATGTCAAACACTCATCAATACCCCCTGTCCCTGTCTCTAACAGCTGTCGTGTCTGGACTATCATTAAATGTGAAGAAGTATTTATATCAAATCAGTTCTCTAGGTTTAATTATTAAGTGATTAAACTAATCATGTAAACATTAATTAACTAGGAAGTCGGGGCATCACAGAAAATGTTGAGATTACAACGTTTAATTTTCCGAATATAACTCTTCAGATATTTTAATATCTGATCAATTAGTTTTCTATGAATGAATTATTACCTTATCAGTTCTCATTACTGAACGTCGCAAACCCTTGGATATCTGCACAAACCCTAGTTTCCATAATGAATCAGCAATATACAAATTGGATTTATTATTTATTTAACTAACTAAATAATCACATAAACAAACAGTAGATATTGGTTACTAACAATGATAGAAAAGTCCTTAGTGGGCTAAGCCGATATGCCGGCTTGGTAGACAAAGGAAAGGGATGGGGACTAAGAAAGAGTGGGAAAGACAAAATGTATTCACTACACACAGCCTATAATTATATTAATTGAAATGCTAATCCTTTGCACATGAATGGCATCTCATTCAAGAATAATTGCAATGTATATATTTACGCCCGTATGTTGTTGTTGTCTTCTCTGTTGGAATCCTCGATCGTCCTGTAGAGTTCATCAGAGTCTCTGGTTAACTTTCCCAGAAGTCACAATATCGTTTGTGGTTGTAGGTGGTTAGAATGGAATACTTCAGAGTACCATTCGGAAATGTTCTCATAGAATAGATGCTTCGGCGGTTGTCGGTATTCTTGTTCTAGACTTACGTAATTTCTAGCTGCAGACTAGTAATTATACGTCTAAGATTTGCTTTTATTCTGCAGTGATCATTAGTCTCAGAGTTCAACCATTTCCAGCAGTGTAGCCAAAACTACAGCTGTATGGTCTCCGATGCCTATAGAATTGTAGCCGTGAAGATTCTGTCCCGGCGTTCTCTGACTTAATTTATATTTTGTAGGATGGTGTTTTATACTTGTGAAAGATGAAGCATAAGTTCTATGACGCCTAATGTGATGTCTGGGCTCACGGGGGTGCGGCAACTGACTAGTTCATCTTTATATGAAAATCCATACTCTCATTTAGAAGGTTAACGTTACATTACATCTTTTCACAAATAGTTTCATGTTTAATCACATACGTTTCACAATATTTAGATGCCAACCTGACAGCTGGGAAATGTACACTTTAAGAGATATAGTTATGTGTGTTTCTTGTCCTTCATGAGATCACCAAAGGAAACACACTTGTCATGACTGTCCCATAAGTGTCCACGGACCATGCCCACATTCTCAAAAGTAGAAATATTGTTTAGTTCTCCCATTTTGAGAATTAGGAGTTTTGAACTAAGAGAAGCTCTTTGTTCTGGTAGACTCTCTCCCTCAATACTGCATGGCAGTTTCTACCAGGTATTTACGACCTGTCGTAAAGTCATAAAACTTGTGGCGGGGAGCGTGAGAGAGGGGGGGAGCCACGATATACTCCCCAAAGGGCCACGTCGTGACACAGCTCTCCCCTCCCTCCCTGTCTAACAGCTCTCCCCTCCCCCCCTGTCCATGTCTTACAGCCTCAGTGCTGACTGAGTGGGAAAAACAACCCCTCAACAACAATCAACTCTTTCTCTGAGTCATACTAGTATCAATGTAAACTCCCCACCCTGAAGAGGTGTGTGCGCGCGCATCTGAACAGTAACAGTCGTCAGTTCGAAACGCTGCCTGTTGTTTTAATGTGCCTGTTATCATTCAGACCTGAGGGAGGAGACATTAAAAACCAAACAATCTTGTTGTAGCGTTCTGTGCATGACTCCTCTCCCTAATGCTGCCCATCTCCAACGCACACACTCACGCACACACATTTCCATACACTGATTTTCCCATCACCCCAACACAGCAGGTGTCACAAAGTGGTTTACAGTAACCTTACCATAATTCAGTTAAGAGCCTCACATGACATAATATTTGTCACTATCAGCTATAAGCATTTCACTTCTTTGGGGTAGGGGGCAGTATTTTCACGTCCGGATGAAAAACATGCCCAGAGTAAACGGCCTGCTACAAAGCCATAAAAGCTAGAATATGCATATTATTCGTAGATTTGGATAGCAAACACGCTGAAGTTTCTAAAACTGTTTGAATGATGTCTGTGAGTATAACAGAACTTATATGGCAGGCAAAAACCTGAGAAAAAATCCAACCAGGAAGTGGGAAATCTGAGGTTGGTCGATTTTCAACTCAGCTCCTATTGAAGATACAGTGGGATATTGGTAATGTTGTTCCTAAGGCTTCCACTAGATGTCAACAGTCTTTAGAACCTTGTCTGATGCTTCTACTGTGAAGTGGGGCCGAATGAGAAGGGAATGAGTAAGGTCTGCCATGAGCTGACCATGCGCATTCACATGAGAGGGAGCTCTGTTCCATCGCACTTCTGAAGACAATGGAATTCTCCGGTTGGAATATTATTGAAGATTTATGTTAAAAACATCCTAAAGATTGATTCAATACATCATTTGACATGTTTCTACTGACTGTTACGGACCTTTTTGACATTTCGTCTGCTTTTAGTGAACGCGCTTCGTGACTTTGGATTTGTTTACCAAACGCGCTAACAAAAGTAACTATTTGGACATAAATGATGGACATTACCGAACAAAACTAACATTTCTTGTGGAAGTGGGAGTCCTGTGAGTGCATTCCGACGAAGATCAGCAAAGGTAAGTGAAGATTTATAATGCTATTTATGACTTTTGACTGCATAATATGGCGGATATATTTGTGTCTTGATTGGGCTCTGAGCGCCGACTCAGATTATTGCATGGTTTGCTTTTTCCGTAAAGCTTTTTTGAAATCTGATACAGCGGTTCCATTAAGGAGAAGTGCATCTAAAATTCCATGCAAACAGTTGTATCTTTTAGCAATGTTTATTATGAGTATTCCTGTAAATTGATGTGGCTCTCTGCAAAATCAAAGGATGTTTTGGAACTTCTGAACGTAAGGCGCCAATGTGAACTCAGATTTTTGGATATAAATATAAACTTTACCGAACAAAACATACATGTATTGTGTAACATGAAGTCCTGTGAGTGTCATCTGATGAAGATCAAAGGTTAGTGATTAATTTAATCTATATTTCAGCTTTTTGTGAATACTCTCTTTGGCTGGAAAAATGGCTGTGTTATTCTGTGAATAGGCACTCACCTAACATAATAGTTTGGTTTGTGTCACAATACAGAGGCGGATGCAAGATGCAAGCAACGATGGTTTAATGAAACAGATTACAGCATCAACAGGACAGACAGAATATACTCAGACGGAATCCAACCCAGGGCCTAGGGCGCATCCTCTGATGATAGCGTGCTGAGAAATCCAAGGGAGTGTGTCCGGCTGGGTAGGAAGGAGCACAGCAGATAATCCACACAAGGGCGGCGAGAGAATGAACACTGACACACGACACAACCTCAGGGAAGAAACAACGATCTGACAACAAGAAACACAGGTTACAGAACATATAAAGGGGAAGATAATTAATTCCACGATACCAGTCTGTTTGACTATGATGTCCTGGGGGGTAGAAGAATTAAGAGGAACTCTGACACCAGCTCGTATTATAGAAATGTATTAGTCAAGATATGAGCGTTTATATCTTTTTGAGACTATCATTCATTACTACAAAGAAATAGCATAAAGCATTAACCATTCATTCATAAAAAATATTGTGTGTCTAATACAATCATAAAAATCGTGCGTGAGACGGTAGCGTCCACCTCTTCAACAGCCAGTGAAACTGAGGGCGCCAAATTCAAACAACAGAAATCCCATAATTTAACTCTCAAACATAACACTGTATTTTACACCATTTTAAAGTACACTTGTTGTAAATCCAGCCACAGTGTCCGATTTCAAAAAAGCTTACGACGAAAGCAAACTGTCACGGTTCATGAATCCACTGCCTCACTCTCTCTTTTCTCTCTCTCTTTCGCTCTCTCTCTCTCTCTCTCTCTCTCTCTCTCTCTCTCTCTCTCTCTCTCTCTCTCTCTCTCTCTCTCTCTCTCTCTCTCTCTCTCTTCTCTCTCTCTCTTCTCTCTCTCTCTCTCTCTCTCTCTCTCTCTCCTCTCTCTCTCTCTCTCTCTCTCTCTCTCTCCCATGTTTGTGTGGGCGTGGTTCCCATCTTGGCCTGATTGTCTGCGCCAGCTGGAATTAATTATCTTCCCCTTTATATGTTCTGTAACCTGTGTTCTTGTTGCTCATGCGTTGACTTTCGTTGTGTTTCTGTGTTTCTCTCGCCGCCCTTGTGTGGATTATCTGCTGTGCTCCTTCCTACAGCCAGCCAGGCAACTACACCCAGTTGTGATTTTCATCACGCAGTATGGCTGAAAATCTCCTAGAGAGATGCAGGCACGTCAGGCCCTAGGGTTGATTCCGTCTGAAGTTTACTTCGTGCTGTCCCTTGTTGATGCATGAAGTCGTTTCACTATAACCATCTGGTTGCTTGCATCTATCGCACGTCCGACTCTTCCGTGATGACAGAATCGCTATCTGACGAAAACCAGCATGGAATGCGAGGAGTTCAACGAGTCCTGGACCGAATTCATTTCCCCGCAGTATCACGGAAATGACACGATAACAAGGACGAGAACATCTGCCAGCAACAGGGGGTGGGCAGTACCAAGCCATGGCCGGACGCAGGTATCCCAGCTGGATCCCCTACATTTACTGAATCATCTGGAGGGGTCTCGCTGCGGCACCTACAGCCAAGCATGTACCAGTATCCCCGCCCGCCGAGAGCTGAGATTCTCAAGGTTACTGCACGACTACCGTCACGAGATGGTTATCTCAGGTGATTCGGACCTATTGTAAGAGGCTTTGTCTTACGGGATGTTCCACTGCATGTCGTTGGAGCATGAAACACGCGGGACGCTTTCAACCAGTGAACAGTCTAGAGGTAGCATTCCGTATCAACTGCCTTCCCAGGCGAAGAGGGCTCTTTGGGGAACGGCGGTGTTGGGCCGAGACCAAGGACCTAGCGATGCTGTCACGCTCGTTTCCAAGACACATCTCCTCGAGGAGATGAGAAGGAGTCTTTCGTAATCGGGGGCGCCCAGATGTGCGGCGATAGGGAGGCGGCAGACTTCACTCGCTGACCTTCGCCAAGGAGACGTTCGTATCGGGCATATTCCTATAAGATTCCGGCACTCTGCGTGCAGGGTGCTCAGTGGAACGAGGGAGAGTCCAGTGGAACAGTAGGTTCCCCATGTCATGGGCTGGAGGACGGGTTTCAGAAGGAGATTTATGTTCTGGATCTATCGCCAGTGGTTTTAAATGAGATCTAGTGAGTAATAGCCTTACGCTCGGTGAGGTCAGCGCTGGCCTAACCTGAATCGTAAATTGGCCGGCTAGGAGCATGTGCCAGTACAACAGAACCGTATAAAACACGGAGGGACCACTGGCAATGCCAGCGGCGTGGAACGGAGCGGCCAAGGTGTCAGACTCTTATCGCTCACGAAACATCGCTCAGCGCGGAGAAGAGCTCGCCGTCTCGTGCGGGAGGATGAGGCGAGGAGGGCGAGATCCCAAGGTTGATCTGTTCTCTAACTGTGGTAGAAGATGCGTACCACTTTAGTTACGGATGCGCCACGCGCGTAACAGAGATCAAGCCCGGTAGGTAAGTATGAGGCTCAAACTAGTCGCCCAGTGGATGTGTCACCATATGAGAAGACTCATCATCCACCTCCTTCTCCGGTCAAGCACTGAAAGATGGGGACGCGCACCCACAAGGCAGCACGACAGCAGTCCAAAGGTGTGGCCCTACTGTTTCGATCCTAACCCGGCCCCCTCCCCCCCCAGGAGCAGAGGGTAAGTTTCATGGACTGCTGGAAGCTCGCTCAAGATCACAAGCTCCAGATTCCTATGCACCATCACTCCACGTTGGTCACAAGTTATCCGTCAACGCTCTCCTCAAGAATGAGATTGACAAGATCTACCCTCAAACATTTCACACCACTTTTCCTGAAGGCCTATCACATCACACTTTCCGGCAACACATCGAGACATTTATCATATTCTACTCATAGGGGCAGGCTCAGCTCTGCACCATGAGTCTCATGTCTTGGCCGCACACTCCTGGCCGCTCTCACCGGAGACCCCAGAGTTGACCTGGGGTCAGAATCTCTATTTATTCCACTTGGTGTGAGTAAAGCAGGTTGATATCGTTGAGGTCCAGTGGTTCTAGGTGCTTGCTTCGGAAGCCATGTGTTGAAGAGTGTTTGGCAGCTAAAATGTCCTGTTTTTCTTCTGATTCTTGTTCTAGAGGCGCAGTGGAATTTTTGTCTAACGTTGCCCCGTTGAATACCTGGACCTGAAGGAGGTGTTCAGTGTTCCCGTGCTGCTTTCTCTTCCTCCTTTTTTCACTGGTAGATAGGAGGTCTGTATAGTCGACTGTGCAATATAATTCAGCAGTGACAGAGTGTGAGGTGGGCCGAGGTTGAGTTCTCTCGCCTAAGGGTAAGGTTATATTCTTCTATGTTCTGCAGCAAGAGGAGGCTATGGAGGAAGAATATCATCGTCTGATTTCTCTGAGCATTCTGGATGCTCATTGTATCGAGGTAGGCGGCCAGTCCACATGCACCTAAGTCGTCATCCAGTCGGAGAGTGTTGGGGCGCGCGGCGGTTGCTTTCTTTTTGTTGTGAGGTGAATAGAAGGATCGGTATCCTATGGCGTGTACTGTTTGATGGCTAAGGCAGCTGTTGATGTCACCCAGCAGTTGAAGAGTGTTTGGGCCTGCCAGGGTTTAATAAACTCATCAAGGTTGGCATTCAGTGAAAGTAGCATATATCGTTACCGTTGATGTCTCAGCCTTTGAAGGTTACAGGGAGCATCTGTGTTCACTATAAGTTCGGATTTAGTAATAGGCTTTATTCATTTGTTCGTCGCATAAGGAGGGGGGACGAATGGAAAACAGCGTTTTAGACATACCCCAGAGGGCATTTCGAATATTTGGTCATGCTTCGGGCTATCCAACTCCCTGGTAGGACGGGCACAGGCGGGTTTCCAAGGCACCAGCCGTCCACTAGCAGTGATAGGGCGGGATGTGCTTGAGGAGATAATGATTTGGGTGCAGCTATTGTACATTATAAATGTAATGCTCATTCTGGATTGACATATTCTTGATGTATTTTCTTCCTTCCTTCTGTATCGCACAGGAGAACGCATGGGTCAGACACAACGTCAGACGAGTGCTACGCCACGAGCGATAAGTGTTGCAAAGAATTGGACTTGTTATTGGTCGAATGTTGGGACCAGGTAATGGGTTTCCTGTAGGAGGAGGCAGCGCCGGAGAAAGCATGACGTATTTTTTTTCATTGCTAACAAAGATGTGGTTTTGCGGCCCTAGGTTCCATATTTGCCTTGCGGTTACAACATTCGTCCTTCGACTGGGAAGGTATTCGCATGGTCCTGACAAGATTAAGGCTGTGTGGGGTGCCAGCCCACGATTCCGTAAGGCCCACAGAGGTTTCTGGGATGCAATACTCTACGCTTTTTCCTGTATCAAGTTGCTACCGGCGTTTTGTTCTCGCAGGTGCAAGCCCTAGACGACGCCAGATAGTCGTCTTGAAGAGTCGCTTCTTTTAGCGGCTCAGTATGTTTTCCTGTAAAGGAGGCCAGGCCGCAGCCCAGCTAGTTGCACAGACCCATAGAGGTGAATGTTGGGCAGAGGTGGGGACCAGTCCGGAATACATTGTGCGAGGCTTCCCTGGTATGGAAGGCCAAAGGGCATTCGTCAGGCAAAACTCAGACAGAGGGGGTGCAACACGCTGTATGCGTTTTTTGTCGGGCGCGGCCCCATGTATCACATTGCTATCTTTTCCTAGGCTTCCTCAGAGAGATGGCCGCGCCCAAGCCTCAGCAGTGTCGGAACAGTGGGCTCCGGTTGGTGGCCAGTGGTGTGAGTTTGGGTTCGCAACCGCTGTTTCAGTAGGGTGGAAGGGGGGGGTATAGTGGTGCGGCCAGAGTTGAGCTATTAAACGGCGGCTATTACGGGGGCCGCTTCGAACAACAGCACATGCATACATGTCCTCTTTAGGTTCCTGTAGGAGGGGAAGGCCAAGGCGATCAACGACGCCCAAGCCCAGCAGTTGAAACGCGCAGCAATTGGTCCCTTCAATGCTTGGGGGGGCTCAAGTATGCTTGTTTCCTGCCCTTCCTTAGGTTAGAGGCAGAGGCAATGGCCAGACCACCAACGGCAAAACGTATTATAACTGGGCAAGCCGTCATTTTGGGACACTGGGCTTCACTGCTTGGCGCGCTGCGGGCGCGTCCCAGATATCGCAGGAATACTTATACGTGTGGGGGCCGCGCCACGCGGGGCGCCATAACGGGCTTTAAACTGCCTGGGCTGGTGCAGTATGTTTTGCTGTAGGCCAGTGCCCGTTCCTCAGGCCAGCCCAGGCGCTAGAATGGGAAAAATATGCTCTCATCGCGAACTTCTTTGAGTTTCTGCCCTGGCCTCCTCAACGAGGACAATACTGGCTGGCCCAACTCTTCGACTGCTGGGCTGCCCTGCCTCCTACAGGAACATACTGGCCCACCAAGTACGCCTTGTGTACGTGCTGGGGCTGCCTGGCCTCCTATACTAACGGAACATACTGGCCAGCTCTTGCTCACTGCTGGGCTGCCTGCCTCCTACAGGAACATACTGGCCAACGCTCTTTTCCTGCTGGCTGCTGGCCATGCCTCCCCACAGAAACATAATGGGCCCAGATGCCCTTTAAGCTGCTGGGCTGCCTGCCTCCTACAGGTAAACATACTGGCCAACGCTCTTTCACCTGCTGGGCTGCCTGCCCACCTACAGGAAACATAATAACTGCCCAGCCGCTCTCTTTTTCCTGGCTCTTTCGGGTCTGACTGCCCCTCCTACATGAAAATACCTGCCCACCAGACGCTCTTTGCACTGTGGTCTGTTGTGCCTGCCCCTACAGGAAAACATACTGGCCCAAACGCTCTTCACTGCTGGGCTGGCGCTTGCCTCCTACAGGAAACCACTATACTGGCCCAACACCTACTTCACTGCTTGGGCTGCCCTGCCTCCTACGGAAAAACATAACTGGCCCAACACGTTCTTCACGCTGGGCGCCTGCTCCTAACAGGAAACATACTGGCCCAACGCTCTTCAATGCTGGGCTGCTGCTCCTACAGGAAACATACTGGCCAACGCTTTTTCCATGTCACTGGCGGGCTTCTGCCTCCTACAGGAAACATCTGGCCCACCACGCCCTTTCACTGCTGGCTCTGCCTCCTACAGGAAACATACTGGCATACGCCCTCACTGCTCTGCTGCCTCTACAGGAAACATACTGGCCCAATGCCTCTTTCACTGCTGGCTGCCTGCTCCTACAGGGGAAAATTACTGGCCCAACGGCTCTTTCACTGTGGCTGTCCCTGCCTCTACAGCGGAAACATAGCTGGCCCAATGCTCTTAACTGGCCTGGGCTGCCTGCCTCCTACAGGAACATACTGGCCAACCTCTTCACTGCTTTGGCTGTGCCTGCTCTACAGGAAACATACTGGCCGCATCGGCTCTTTCTTCACTGCTGGGCTGCCTTGCCTCCTACATTGAAACATTACTCGGCAACGCTCTCTTCAACTGCTTGGGCTTCCTGCCTCCTAACAGGAAGATATACCTGGCCAGACGCCTCTTCACTGGCTGGGGGCTGTCCTGCCGTCCTAATAACAGGGAACATATACTGGCCACACCTCTTCACTGATGGGGCTGGCCTGCCCTCCTAGGAAACATACTGGCCCAACACTCATTCAACTGCTGAGCTGCCTTGCTGCTCTAAAGGAAACATACTGGCCAAACGCTCTTCACTGCTGGCTGCTGCCTCTACAGGAAACATACTGGACCCAACGCTCTTGACACTTGCTGGCGCTGCTCCTAAGGAACATACTGCCCACGCCTTTCACTGCTGGCTGCCTGCCTCCTACAGGGTAACATACTGGCCAACGTCTTAACTGCTGGGCTGCTGCATCCTACAGGAAACATACTGGCCTCCACATGCTCTTCAAACTGCCCTGGGTGCTGCCTTCGATCTGTCTAAAATCAGAAAACTATACTGGCCCCAACGCCCTTCATCTAGTCTGGGCTCTCCTGCCTCCTACAGGAAACAATACGGCCCAGGAACGCTGAGTCCAATACGCTGTGCTTTCCTGCTTTGGCTGCCTGCCTCCTAAAAAGGAAAATCATACTGGCGCCAACGCTCTTTCACTTCTTCAACTGCTGGGCTGCCTGCCTCCCTACAGAAACATAACTGGCCAACGATCTTCATGCGGGCCTGTGTTGGCCTGGCGCTCCTCTAACAGTGAAACAATACTGGCCACGCTCTTTCAAACTGCTGGCCTGCCATCCTCCTACAACGGAAACATGACTTGGCCCCAACACTGGCATGACTTCTTACTGCTGGGGCGATCCGGCCTGCCTCTACAGGAAAAATAATCTGCCCCACACACACTCTTCACGTGCTCTTGGGCTGCCTGGCCCTACAGGAACATACTGGGCCCATACTGCCATGCTTAGTCAAACTGGGCTGGGGTCGTTCTGTGCCTGCCTCCTACAAAGGAAACAATACATTGGCCGCGTCAATCGCCCCTTCAGTTGCTGGGGCTCCCCTGCTTGTCCTACATGAAACCATATACTGGGTGACCAAAGACACACTGTTGACCACAAACAACTCTTCTTCAATGCTGTTGGGGTGTGCTGCCTGCTTCTAAATAACATGAACATAACTGGCGGCCTCGCACATGTTGGCTCTCCAACAACACTCTTATCAACGTGCTGGAGCTTGCCATGCCTCCTAAGGAAACATAACGGCCCAACACCTTTCAAAAAAGAATTTCACTGGCT
>NC_036870.1:16724193-16728177 GCF_002910315.2 Salvelinus sp. IW2-2015
GAAACACGTTTAAACCCCAGAGGGCATTTCGAATATTTGGTCATGCCTTTCGGGCTATCCAACTCCCAGCGGTTTTCCAGGCACTCGTCAATGACGTGCTGAGAGATATGATTGACATTCATATATGTTTACCTGGATGACATACTGATTTTTCTTCTTCTCTCCAGGAACATGGTCAGCACGTCAGACGAGTGCTCCAGAGGTTGTTGGAGAATGGACTTTTTGTCAAGGCGGAGAAATGCATTTTCATTCACAATCCGTTCCATTCCTAGTTACATCGTCTCGACTGAAGGTATTCGCATGGATCCTGACAAGATTAAGGCTGTGGGAGTGGCCAAGCCCAGATTCCCGTAAGGCCCTACAGAGGTTTCGGGATTCGCCAATTTCTACCGGCGTTTTGTTCGCAACTTTAGCCAGATAGTCGCTTCCCTTACCGCCTTACCTCCCCCAGAGTGACGTTCAGGTGGACCGATACAGCCGAGGCTGCATTCGTCAAACTCAAGAGCCGCTTTGTTTCGGCCCCATCCTCATAGCCCGATCCCTCGCGTCAGTTCGTGGTGGAGGTGGACGCTTCAGAGTGGGGGTAGGTGCGTACTTTCCAACGTGCCGCTTCTGACAACAAAAGATGCACCCTTGCGCGTTCCTTTCCATCGTTATCACCTGCGGAACGCAACTACGACATTGGCAACAGAGAGTTGTTGCAGTAAAGTTAGCATTGGAGGAGTGGCCCATTGGTTAGAGGGTTCGGGGGTACCTTTTATGTTTGGACCGATCACAAGAATTTGGAATATATCAGACACCAAGAGACTCAACTCCAGCGGCGCGTGGCACTCTTTTCGACGTTTTGACTTCTCTCTCTCGTATCGCCCGGTTCCAAGAACGTCAAACCCGATTCCCTTTCTCGCATTTTTGACCATTCCGAACGCCCATCCACTCCCGAGTGCATCCTACCCAGGACCCTAGTGGTCTCCACACTTATATGGGAGGTTGAATCGAGGGTCAGAACGGCCTTAGAAGGGGTAACGCCTCCGCCCGGTTGTCCGCCTAATCGGTTGTTTGTGCCGGAGGGGTGTCGGTCCGATTGTATTCGGTGGGGGCATTGCTCCAACGTAGCGTGTCATCCAGGAGTCAGCCGTACTAGCTTTTTAGTGAAGCAACGCTTTTGGTGCCGCTGATGGCTCGTGACATTCACAGTTTTGTCTTGGCTTGCTCGGTTTGTGCCACTGGGAAGAGTTCTAATCGACCCCAGATGGGTTACTCCAACGCTGTGCGTCCCTTCGAGACCCTGGTCCCACATCGCGCTAGATTTTTTTACCGGTCTCCCGCCTCCCAGGGCAGGACGGTTTTTTGACCGTGGTGGATCGGTTCTCGAAGGCGGCTCATTTTATTCCCTTGCCTAAATTACCATCTGCCAAGGAACAACGGTAACGTCATGGATCATGTATTTCGCTTACATGGCCTGCCGATGGACGTAGTTTCTGACCGGGGCCCCAATTTGTGTCCAAGTTTTGGCAGGAGTTTTGTAGGTTACTGGGAGCGAGTGTCAGTCTTTCTTCAGGGTTTCATCCCAGAGCAACGGTCAAACGGAGAGGGCCAACCAAGATTTGGAGAGGTTGCGATGTTTGGTTTCTAAGAACCCCTCTTCCTGGAGTCAACAACTCTCTATGGTTGAGTACGCTCACAATTCGTGCCAGTGGCAGCCACGGGTCTCTCTCCGTTTGAGTGTAGTTTAGGTTACCAGCCACCTATCTTTCCCAGTAAAGAGTCCGAGGTCACTGTTCCCTCCGCTCACGCTTTCATCCAGAGGTGCCGTCACGCATGGAGCAGAGGCCGTGAGACTCTCCTCCGGGTGGGGCGCGCACCAAGGCTAAGGCGATCGCCACCGGTCGAAGCCTCCGGTATACTCGTTGGACAAAGAGTGTGGCTTCCACGAAGAACATTCCACTCCGATCCGTTTCTAACAAGCTTCCCCAAATTTATCGGGCCGTTCAAGGTCACCAGGATCATTAGTCCGGTGGCGGGCCGGCTCAAGCTTCCTCCGGCGTATAGGAGAATTCATCCTACCTTCCATGTGTCCAAGATAAAACCGGTGTTTCAGGCACGCATTAACCCGCCGGTCCCGGTTCCCCGCCGCCACGACTTGTTGATGGGGAGACACCTTTTCTGTCAATCGGATTTTGAACTCGAAGGAGGGACGCGGATTCCAGTACCTGGGACTGGAGGGTTACGGTCCGGAGGAGAGAAGTTGGGTACCCGCTAGGGACATTCTGGATCACTCCCTTATCGATGATTTCAATCGACAGGTAAATTTGCCTGGGAACGCCAAGAGGCGTTCCTAGGGGGGGGTATTGTCACGGTTCATGAATCCACTGCCTCACTCTCTTCTTTCTCTCTCTCTTTCGCTTTCTCTCTCTCTCTCTTCTCTCTCCTCTCTCTCTCCATGGTTGTGCTGTTCCCAATCTTGCGCTGATTGTCTGCCGCCACTCTATCTATCATGCAATCAAAGAAAAGTAAATGCACTGTGAATTAGCGGTAAAAGAATAACACAGCTGATTCCAGCATCTGTTTTGATGCACTCCAACCTACATTGGTCCCATAGCCGTTCCAGGCAAAGGAGGTGAAATCCCCACACTGAAGAGGGTTACCCTAAGGGAAAAACCCACCACCACCAATACAGTATGCATCAACCTCACCGCCTTTGGGTTTGACCCCGGAGCAGATGGCTGTGGCCGCCCGTTCATGGTTTATGGCTCTGAAACTGATAAAGCCTCCCTCAGTCTCCCCTCTAGTGTTAGGGCCGTAGAACATTTTGGTGAACTCTTTGTCCCCGAGGTCATACATTATGGGAATGGAGGGTCCATTGTTGGACTGGTGTGCCCCAAAGTTGTACTCGACCGGGTAGCAGTGGAAGAGGTAGTACAGGTTTCCCCTGTACAGACGGAGGAAGTGCCTCTAAATGTGGCAGAGCATGATGGCAGTCAGGTTCCAGTGGTATAAGGGTGTTTTGTTTGGAACGTTCCACACCGACATGTCTTCTGCTACGATGTCGTAGTAGTCTGCCTCCAAAGTCTTGCAGTTGGCCCACTTGTCTTCCCCTTTTGGCCAGTTGGCGTTGTTGCCCTGCTGGCTGTTCCAACTATCGCCAACTGTGCACTTCCAGTAGACGTTGTCCTCATGCACGCTTGCCACCAAAGTCCAGCCGCCACCCACTGATGTCATGTCGCAGAAGGTCTGTTACACCACCCCAGTAGCTGTGGTCAGGGAGTACAGACCATCCTCAGATGGACCATATACATCCCTAACTTCCTTGCAGCTTCTAGCAATGAACTGAGCCCTATTTCTTATCTCATTAACTTTGGCAACTTTTGGAGCRCTTGTCGGTCCAATCTTCTTTACAGAATCAAGTGGTGAAGTGTTTGCCATCTGAAACACCATCAGTAGCAGGATCGTCAGCAGAAAAGCCTGGTACATCATGTCTGTTGTAGTAAGGTTTCAGTGAGGATCTGTTGAACGTTTGCTTCCTTCAAGTACTTATATGATAAGTCCTTGGCAATGCTCCAAWATCAATGTTTGATGAAGCACATGTGTTTTCAACAATGACACACCTGGCAAAGGTGGTCATGTGCACTGATGTCAAAAGGATCTTTGCACACCTTGTGTACTGGATGGGGAACACATTTTCAGGTACTATGTCCTTAATAGTCACACACTGAGACAGTTACTTTTTTTTATTTAATTTTATTTAACCTTTATTTAACCAGGTAGGCAAATTGAGAACACGTTCTCATTTACAATTGCGACCTGGCCAAGATAAAGCAAAGCAGTTCGACACATACAACAACACATAGTTACACATGGAGTAAAACAAACATATAGTCAATAATACAGTGAAAAAAATAAGTCTATATACAATGTGAGCAAGTGAGGTGAGATAAGGGAGGTGAAGGCAAACAAATATATGTATAAATAAATAAAAATATAAAA
>NC_036870.1:16729950-16743731 GCF_002910315.2 Salvelinus sp. IW2-2015
GCAAATTTCTGCTTGAAAAAGCTAGGCCTTGGCTGTTCTTAACTGCCTGGTGTATATTGGTTTTCTGCTTTCCCTGAAAAAGTGTGCATATCGACCGGGGCTGTGTCGATGCTAGTGCAGACGCCATAGGATGTTTTTCTGTTGCGTTAAGGGCAGTCAGGGTCCAAGGAGAGGAACAAGGGCTTATATCTGTTCCTGGTCTAAATTCTTGTATGGGGCATGCTTAATTCAGATGGTGAGGAAGCATTTTTAAAAAAAAAGTCCAGGCATCCTCTACTGACGGATGAACGATCAATATCCTTCCAGGATACCCCGGCCAGATGTCGCATTAGAAAGGCCTGCTCGCTGAAGTGTTTCAGGGAGCGTTTGACAGTGATGAGGGAGGTCGTTTGAACCGCGACCCATTACGGATTGCAAGGCAATTGAGGCAGTGATCCTGAGATCTTGGTTGAAGAACAGCTAGAGTGTATTTGGAGGAGCAAGTTTTGTTAGGAATGAATATTTATGAGGGATACCCGTTATTTACGAACTTGGGGTGGTGACGTGGTAGGTTCATGAGTAATTTGTGTCGAGATTGAGGGCATCAAGCGTAGATTGTAGGGTGGCTGGGGTGTTGAGCATGTTCCAAATTAGGTCGGCCTAGCAGCACGAGCTCTTGAAGGAAGATGGGGGCAATCAGTTCACATATAGTGTCCAGAGCAACAGCTGGGGCAGAGGGTGGTCTATAGCAGGCGGCAACGGTGAGAGAATTGTTTTTTAGAGCAGTGGATTTTAAGAAGTAAAGTTCAAATTTGTTTGGGACAAGACTGATAGTAAAACAGAACTCTGCAGGCAATCTTTGCAGTTAGATTGCAACAGCCCGCCCTTTGGCCGTTTCTATCTTGTCTGAAAAATCTTGTAATTGGGGATGAAAATGTCTGAATTTTTGGTGGTCTTCTAAGCCAGAATTCACGACAAACAGCTACAAGCATCCGGGTTGCAGCAGTGTCGCTAAAGCAGTGAACAAAAACAAACCTTTAGGAGTAGGCTTCTAATGTTAAATTGCAATGAAGCGCCAAGGCTATTACGGTTACAGAATCATCAAAAGAGAGCGGCCTGGGGAATAGGAGTGGAGCTAGGTACTGCAGGCCTGGATTCACCTCTACATCACCAGAGACAGAGGAGGAGTAGGATAAGGGTACGGCTAAAAGCGTATGAGAATTGGTCGTCTAGAGCTACTAGAGCAGAGAGTAAAGGAAGTTTCTGGGGGCGATAAAATAGCTTAAAGGAATAATGTACAGACAAAGGTATGGTAGGATGTGTATACAGTGGAGGTAAACCTAGGTATTGAGTGATGATGAGAGAGATATTGTCTCTAGAAACATCATTGAAACCAGGTGATGTCATCGCATATGTGGGTGGTGGAACTGAGAGGTTAGATATGGTATTTAGTGAGCAGGGCTAGAGTCTCTTACAGTGAAATAAGCCAATAAACACTAACCAGAACAACAATGGACAAGGCATATTTACATTAAGGAGAGGCATGCTTAATCGAGTGATCATAAGGGTCCAGTGAGTAGAGGTTGGTTGGGGTCACGGCGATCAGACAGTAGGCCGGGTAGAGGGCTATCGGTAGCAAGATAGCATAGGATGGAGGTCTAATTGTAGATTACGTCGTGCGTTTCCGTCGGTAGGGTTAGTGGGTTCCGTGTGTAGAGGGGATCAATCCAAATTGGCAAAATAGATTAAGTGCCCAAGAAAAAAAATATAATAATAATATAATAATAATAATTGGTCCGAGATACTTATTCACGATAGCAGCCGATAAGACAGCTAACGATTAGCGGCCCCAGATGAGCGTTCAGGTAACGTCGGGACGGGGGTGCCGTAGTTGGATAACTCCCTCGGCGGCAATAAAGCGGCAGTCAGTCGTGAAGGCCCGGTGGGGCTCGTATCCTGCAGCAACAACAAAAAAAAAACAAAAAAACGGGTCCGGATAGGTGACTGTAGCCCAGAATGGCTGATGGAGCTCCTCAGCTAGCTCCGAAGTAAATTACGTTTGCTCCGGGATCGACGTAAGCCAATAGACACCAACGGTTTGCAGCTAGCTAGCTGCGAAATCAAGGTGAAATGTCCAGAGCCTGCGGCTGAAATCCGGTGATGAAGTAAGAAAAAAAAAAATCCGGTGATGATGGTAGTGAAAAAGCAAGTCCTATATGCTCTGGGTTGATATCGCGCTTGCAGACTGGCAGGTATTGGCCCGAGCTGAAGCTGGCTGGTGTCCGAGTTAAGGGTGAAGACCGCAGCAGTGGCTAACTGACTACTAGCTAGTAGCTAGTTATCTGGCTAGCTTCTGATTGGGTTACGGTTCTAAAGTATAAAAGAAATAGCAGATCCGTACCACATTGGGTGAGGCGGAATGTATATTCAGTTCCTAAATGGAAAGTGAAATTAAAATATATACGAAATGCATACGAAAAAAAAACGAGGACTATTTACACGGGACAAGACAAACACACGGCCGACTGCTACGCCATCTTGGAATCAGACAAGAGCCTGTTTCTTGTGTAACTTGCCCTTTAATAAATACTAATATGTCTCTATTATGACTAACAAAGAATATATTAAGGATTGGCCAGTAACACATTAATTATAATGATTGAAAATTACCATATTTTTACTTCAGAAATATTGTCTAGAAATGACCTCATTAGACAGAAAGGGGAACACCTCCCTACACCCATGAGCAAAAGCATGTAATGTTTGCCTGAAACAAAATATTTGTGTAGTTTCATACAAGCCAACATTCAGTTCAAAATTTGACAAACTTTTACCCACTAAATGTCCATAGTGTATCTTTAAATCACACAACTTTAAGGACGTACGTGACCATGAAGGACTTTTTGAGAATCCTATCTCATCTTATCACATTGATGTTACCCGGAAAATAAAGTCTTACCAAGATTTTTAACTGCAACTTTCTGGTAAGAGTTTCCTGTTATTTTTGGATGGTCTGTATCGTACAAGTTTAGCCAGCTGCATTTTTTTCATCTGCAGATAGATATATAGAAACTAGACATTAAGTCACTATTCCCCTAGTTCATTTTCCAGGCGGAGACCAAATACCCCCTAATCACTGTGGCACCAAAATTGTGAATGGGAAACCAATAGAAGCCAAAGTCTTTGAAGCAGGAGATATACAGTACCAGTCAGAAGTTTGGACACACCTACTCATTCCAGGGTTTATCTTTATTTGTACTATTTTTTACATTGAAGAATAATAGTGAAGACATCAAAACTATGAAATAACACATATGGAATCATGCGGTCACCAAAAAAGTGTTAAACAAATCAATATACATTTCATATTTGAGATTCTTCAAAGTACCCACCCTTTGCCTTGATGACAACTTTGTACACTCTTGGCATTCTCTCAACCAGCTTCATGAGGAAGTCTTTTCCAACAGTCTTGAAGGAGTTCCCACATATGGTGAGCGCTTGTTGGCTGCTTTTCCTTCACTCTGCGGTCCAACTCATCACAAACCATTTAAATTGGGTTGAGGTCGGGTGACTGTGGAGGCCAGGTCATTTGACGCAGCACTCCATTATTCTCCCTGATACAATAGCCCTCCCACAGCCTGTGTTTTGGGTCATTGTCCTGTTGAAACGATAGTCCCACTAAGCACAAACCAGATAGGGGACGTATCGCTGCAGAACGCTGTGGTAGCCATGCTGGTTAAGTGTGCCTTGAATTCTAAATAAATCACAGACAGTGTCACCAGCGAAGCACCGTGCTTCTTGGCCCAAGCAAGTCTCTTCTTATTATTGGTGTCTATTAGTAGTGGTTTCTTTGCAGAAATTCGACCATGAAGGCCAGTCTCCTCTGAACAGTTGATGTTGAGATCTGTCTGTTACTTGAACTCTGTAAAGCATTTTTTGGGCTGCAATCTGAGGTGCAGTTAACTCTAATGAACTTTTCCTCTGCAGCAGAGGTAACTCTGGGTCTTCCTTTCCTGTGGCGGTCCTCATAAGAGCCAGTTTTTTATCATAGCGCTTGATGGTTTTTGCGACTGCACTTGAAGAAACTTTAAAAGTTCTTGAAATGTTCCGTATTGACTGACCTTCATGTCTTAAATGAATGATGGACTGTCGTTTCTCTTTGTTTATTTGAGCTGTTCTTGCCCTATTATGGACTTGGTCTTTTACCAAATAGGGCTATCTTCTGTATACCACCCCTACCTTGTCACAAAACAACTGATTGGCTCAAACGCGTTAACTTCTCTAGGATATGTGGGACGCTACCGTCCCACTTGGCCAATAGCCAGGGAAAATGTAGAGCGCCAAATTCAAAAAAATGATATAAAATCAAACTTTCATTAAATCACACATGTAAGATACCAAATTAAAGCTACACTCGTCGTGAATCCAGCCACCATGTCAGATTTCAAAAAGGCTTTTCGTCGAAAGCATAAGATGCTATTATCTGATGATAGCACAACAGTAAACAAAGAGAGTGTAGCATATTTCAACACTGCAGGCACGACACAAAACGCAGAAATAAAATATAAATCATGCCTTACCTTTGACGAGATTCTTTTGTTGGCACTCCAATATGTGCCATACACATCACAAATGATCCTTTTGTTCGATTAATTCCGTCCATATATATCCAAATTGTCCATTTATTTGGCGCGGTTGATCCAGAAAAAAACAGCTTCCAATTTGCGCAAAGTCACTACAAAATATCTCAAAAATTACCTCTAAACTTTGCCAAAACATTTCAAACTACTTTTGTAATACAACTTAAGGTATTTGTAAACGTTAATAATCAATCAAATTGAAGACGGGTCTATCTGTTTTCAATACAGGAGATCAACAAACTAACGCTACTTTTCTAGTCTTGCGCAACTCTCAAACAGTACACATGACGTTACACTGTTTCCAGGTGGCCTCACTTCTTCATTGCACAAAGAAATAACCTCAACCTATTTCCAAAGAGTGGTGACATCCATTGGAAGCGGTAGGAACTGAAAACAGGGTGATTAGAAATCCAGTATTCCAATGAAACCTCATTGAACAGACAGTGACTTAAAAAAAAATAAAAAAAATGGTTAGTCCTAGGGATTTTGCCTGCTACATAAGTTCTGTTATACTTACAGACATGATGCATATCTTATATTCTGGGGATGAGTAGAAGGAAGTTGAAATTGGGCACGCTATTTATCCAATAGTGAATTTGCTGCCCCCTATCCTAGAGAAGTTAAGGAAAGAAATTGCACAAATGTACTTTTACAAGGCACACCTGTTAATTGAAATGCATTCCAGGTGACTACCTCATGAAGCTGGTTGAGAGAATTCCAAGAGTGTGCAAAGCTGTCACCAAGGCAAAGGGTGGCTACTTTGAAGAATCTCAAGTATAGATAGTTTAACTGTCACGTTCCTGACCTTATTTCCTTTGTTCAGTCTTGTTTAGTTGGTCAGGACGTGAGCTGGGTGGGCATTCTATCTTATGTGTTTCTATGTTTGGTTTAGGGTTGTCAACTAGCATGATATGGTTCTCAATCAGGGGCAGGTGTTTTACGTTTCCTCTGATTGGGAACCATATTTAGGTAGGCTGTTCTCACTGTTTGTTTGTGGGTGATTGTTCCTGTTCATTGCGTTCTTCGTTGTCTGTATGTTCACATGTTCAGGTCTGTAGCGTCGTTAGTTTCATTTTCTGTTTATTGTTTTGTTCGTGTTGTTAAGTGTTTCCAATAAATATGCGAACTACCACGCTGCTTTGGTCCTCCTCTCTTCCACCTAACGACGAGCGTTACAGAATCACCCACCCATGGGACGCAAGCAGTGTGGTAACAGGCAGCGGCAGGCAGGAGCAGCGCAAGGAGGAATGGACATGGGAGCAGAGTCCTGGACTACACTACGTGGGAGGAGATCGACAGGTGGGCGAATCGCCCAGGGAGAATGCGGAGCCCGCCTGGGATTCTCTGAGCAGTGTGAGGAGGGATACCGCGAATGGAGGCAGCACGGGACGCGGTAGGAGCCGAGAGACCGCAAAGAAATCTGGGGAGGGGGGGGCTAAAAAGAGTGTGGCGAAGTCAGGTAGGAGACCTGCGCCAACTTCCCGAGCTTACCTGGAGAGCGAGAGTACGGGCAAGACACCGTGTTATGCGGTAAAGCGCACAGTGTCTCCTGTACGTGTGCTTAGCCCGGTGCGGTACATCGCGCTCCACGTATCGGCCGGGCTAGATTGAGCATTGAGCCAGGTGCCATGAAATCGGCTCAACGCGTCTGTCTCCAGTGCGTCTCCTGGGCCGGCATACATGGCACCAGCCTTACGCATGGTGCCCCGGTTTCGCAAAAACAGCCCAGTGGCGGGTTATTCACCTCCCCGCACTGGTCGGGCTACGGGGAGCATTCAACAGGTAAGGTTGGGCAGGCTCGGTGCTCAAGGGAGCCAGTACGCCTGCACGTCCGGTATATCCGGCGCACCTCCCGCCCCAGCCCAGTACCACCAGTGCCTACACCACGCACCAGGCTTCCAGTGCGTCTCCAGAACTCTGTTCTCCTCCACGCACTCGCCCTGTGGTGCGTGTCTCCAGCCCGGTACCACCAGTTCCGGCATCACGCACCAAGCCTCCTGTGCGTCTCAGAACCCTGTGCGCCTGTTGCTGCTCCGCACTAGCCTTAAGGTGCGTGTCCTTAGCCCGGTACCACCCAGTTCCGGCACCACGCACCAGGCCTACTGTGCGTCAGCCCGCCAGGTCTGCCGTCTGCCCAGCGCCGCTGAGCTGTCCTCTGCCCAGCGCCGCTGCGCTGCCGTCTGCCCAGCGCCGTCTGAGCCGCACGTCTGTCCTGAGCCTCAAAGCCGCCCGTCTGTCCTGAGCTTCAGCCGCCGTCTGTCCTGAGCTTTTCAAGCCGTTCGTCAGTCAGGAGCCGCTAGAGCGCGTCGTCAGGACGCAGAGCCGCCGCAGACAGAGCCGCCAGAGCGCGCCGCAGACAGGAGCCGAGAGCCGCCGCCAGACCGGAGCGCCAGAGCGCGCCAGCCAGCCGGATCTGCCAGAGCCGCCAGTCAGCCAGGTGCTGCAGAGCCGTCAGTCAGACCAGGATCTGCCAGAGCCGGCTTCAGCAGCAGGATGCTGCCAGAGCGCAGTCCAGCCAGGTGCTGCCAGAGCCGCCAGCCAGCCAGGAGCTGCAGAGCCCGCCAGCCAGCCAGGAGCTGCCAGTAGCCGCCAGCAGCAGGCAGCTGCCAGAGGCAGCCAGCAATCCAGAGCTGCCCCTCAGTCCCGGAGCTGCCCCTCAGTCCCCTCAGTCCGGTGCTGCCCCTCAGTCCGGTGCTGCGCCTCAGTCCGGTGCTGCCCCTCAGTCCGGTGCTGCCCCTTAGTCCAGTGGGGTCCAGTGGAGGGTCGCCATTAAGAGGAGGCCACGGAAGCGGGGATTAACTATGGTGGGGTGGGGGCCACGTCCAGAGCCAGAGCCGCCACCGTGGACAGATGCCCACCCAGACCCTCCCCTATAGGTTCAGGTTTTGCGGCCAGAGTCCGCACCTTGGGGGGGGTACTGTCACGTTCCTGACCTTATTTCCTTTGTTCAGTCTCGTTTAGTTGGTCAGGACGTGAGCTGGGTGGGCATTCTATGTTATGTGTTTCTATGTTTGGTTTAGGGTTGTCAACTAGCCTGATATGGTTCTCAATCAGGTTCAGGTGTTTTACGTTTCCTCTGATTGGGAACCATATTTAGGTAGGCTGTTCTCACTGTTTGTTTGTGGGTGATTGTTCCTGTTCATTGCGTTCTTCGTTGTCTGTATGTTCACATGTTCAGCTCTGTAGCGTCGTTATTTTCATTTTCTGTTTATTGTTTTGTTCGTGTTAAGTGTTTCCAATAAATATGGAAACATACCACGCTGCGCTTTGGTCCTCCTCTCTTCCACCTAACGACGAGCGTTACATTAACACTTTTTTGGTTACTACATGATTCCGTATGTGTTATTTCATAGTTTTGATGTCTTCACTATTATTATACGATGTAGAAAATCGTAAAATTAAAGAAAAACCCTTGAATGAGTAGGTGTGTCCAAACTTTTGACTCGTACTGTATATATATATATATTATAGTGCTAAGCTATTCTTCATGTTTTGTGTTTATTGGAGTGAAGCTGAAAAAGTAAAATACACCTCCTCTAAAAACTCATTCTTGCCCTACCTCCCAACTTTCCACACTGCCAGTGACCTGCAAAAGCATATGTGTTTTTAACAATGACACACCTGTCAAATGTGGTCATGTGCGCTCATGTCGAAAGGATCTTTGCAGACCTTGTGTACAAGGCTGAAGAAACACCGTGATGTGATGATTTAGGTGAACCTGATAAGGACAGCTCATATTAAACCAGCATGTACTGTAGGCAGTAGACCATTTGTTTACATTTCCCAACATGTATATAAAACATGTTGCTGACATTTTATTTGATGGTGCCACTAATTTGTAGTTTATAAGTGTTTATACAAAATTTAAAAAGGTCTTTATTATGTTTTTTTAGATATATATTTGCCGTAAATGAAACGTTTTATTTTCAAACATTATAAGTAATTTGTTACCGGCTAATTCTTAATAACTTCATTGTTCATCGTTATAAAGACATATTAGTATTTAATAAAGAGCAAGTTGCACAATAAACAGACTCTTAGTAGCTGTCTCAATGTGGGACTATTAAGGACATAGTACCTGAAAATGTGTTCCCTATTTTATAGTGTAGCCATATTTTTAATACAGAAATATTGTCCAGAAATGACCTCATTGGACAGAAAGAGGAACACTTCCCCACACCTATGAGCAAAAGGATGTAATATTTGCCTGAAACAAAGGATTCGTGTAGTTTCATGAAATAAGACATTGATTCATTTTATATCAAATCAAATCAAAATCAAATCAAATCAAATTTATTAGTCACATACACATGGTTAGCAGATGTTAATGCGAGTGTAGCGAAATGCTTGTGCTTCTAGTTCCGACAATGCAGTAATAACCAACAAGAATGAGTGTGGACAGTAACGGCATGGCAGAATTGCAGTAGATGGTACTAGAGTACGTATATAATAATGAGATGAGTACTGTAGGGTATGTAAACATAAAGTAGCATAGTTTAAGTGGCTAGTGGTACATGTATTACATAAATGAAGAAGATGCAGTAGAATGATATAGAGTACATATATACATATGAGATGGTAATGTAGGGTATGTAAACATTATATTAAGTGGCATTGTTTAGAGTGGTAGTGGTACATTTTTACATAATTTCCATCAATTCCCATTTTTAAAGTGGCTGGAGTTGAGTCAGTATGTGGCAGCGGCCGCTAAATGTTAGTGGTGGCTGTTAACAGTCTGATGGCCTTGAGATAGAAGCTGTTTTTCAGTCTCTCGGTCCCTCGGCTTTGAGCACCTGTACTGACTCGCCTTCTGGATGATAGCGGGGTGAACAGGCGTGGCTTGGGTGGTTGTTGTCCTTGATGATCTTTATGCCTTCCTGTGACATCGGGTGGTGTAGGTGTCCTGGAGGGCAGGTAGTTTTGCCCCTGGTGATGCGTTCTGCAGACCTCACTACCCTCTGGAGAGCCTTACGGTTGTGGGCGGAGCAGTTGCCGTACCAGGCGGTGATAACAGCCCGACAGGTGCTCTCGATTGTGCATCTGTAGAATTTTGATTGCTTTTGGTGACAAGCCGAATATTCTTCAGCCTCCTGAGGTTGAAGAGGCGCTGCTTGCGCCTTCTTCAACAACGCTGTCTTGTTGGGTGGACAATTCAGTTTGTCGCGTGATGTGTACACCGAGGAACTTAAAAACTTCCACCTTCTCCACTACTGACCCGTCGATGTGGATAGGGGGTGGCTCCCTCTGCTGTTTCCTGAAGTCCACAATCAATCTCCTTGTTTGTTGACGGTTGATGTGAGGTTATTTTCCCTGACACCAACACTCCGAGGGCCCTCACCTCCTCCTGGTAGGTCCTCGTCGTGTTTTGGTAATCAAGCCTACCCATGTAGTGTCATCCGCAAACTTGATGATGAGTGGAGGCGTGCATGCCACGGCAGTCGTGGGTGAACAGGGAGTAAGGAGGGGCTCAGAACGCACCCTTGTGGGGCCCCAGTGTTGAGGACAGCGGGTGGAGATGTTTTACACCCTCACCACCTGGGGGCGGCCGTCAGGAAGTCAAGGACCCAGTTGCACAGGGCGGGGTCGAGACCAGGGTCTCGAGCTTGATGACGAGCTTTGGAGGGTACTAGGTGTTAAATGCTGAGCTGTAATCGATGAACAGCATTCACATGGGTATCTCTTGTCCAGATGGTTAGGGCAGTGTGCAGTGTGGTTGCGATTGCGTCGTCTGTGGACCTATTGGGTCGGTAAGCAAATTGGAGTGGTCTAGGGTGGAGATGATATGGTCCTTGACTAGTCTCTCAAAGCACTTCATGATGACGGAAGTGAGTGCTACGGGCTGTAGTCGTTTAGCTCAGTTACCTTAGCTTTCTTGGGACAGGAACAATGGTGGCCCTCTGAAGCATGTGGGAACAGCAGACTGGGATAAGGATTGATTGAATATGTCCGTAAACACCCAGCCAGCTGGTCTGCGCATGCTCTGAGGACGCGGCTGGGAATGCCGTCTGGCCTGCAGCCTTGCGAGGGTTAACACGTTTAAATGTTTTACTCACCTCGGCTGCAGTGAAGGAGAGCCCAGGTTTTGGTAGGGGCCGTGTCAGTGGCACTGTATGGTCCTCAAGCGGGCAAAAAAGTTGTTTAGCCTGTCTGGGAGCAAGACATCCTGGTCCGCGACGGGGCTGGTTTTCTTTTTGTAATCCGTTGATTGACTGTAGACCTGCCACATACCTCTTGTGTCTGAGCTGTTGAATTGCGACTCGATGTTCTCTGTACTGGGACTTAGCCTGTTTGATTGCCTTGCGGAGAGAATAGCTACACTGGTTTGTATTCGGTCATGCTTCCGGTCACTCTTGCCCTGGTTAACCTTTCACGAGTATCAACCCGGATCCGGGAGCACCCCCCACCCCCCAACACTGATTAGCATAGCTAGCAATAGCTCAGAAGTAGATAGTAGCATCTAAATTCATTAAATCACAAGTCCAAGAACCAGATGAAAGATACACATCTTGTGAATAAAGCCACCATTTCAGATTTTTAAAATGTTTTACAGGGAAGACAAAATATGTAAATCTATTAGCTAAACACGTTAGCAAAATACACCCACTATTCTAACCTCATCAGTTTCTTACTCCTTCAGGTGCTATCACCAATTCGACTCAACTAAGATATTGAACCAAACCAAGAAAAAACCTCTTCAGATACACGTCTGATAAATATTCATGGTATAGGATAGTTTTTGTTAGAAAAAAGTGCATATTTCAGGTAGAAATCACATTAACAATTGCACCCACCATCACAAATCGACTAGAATTACTAGATAGAGCAACGTGTATGACAATTTACTCATCATAAAACATTTCATAAAAATAGACAAAGCATAGCAATGGAAAGACCCAGTTCTGTGATTTCAGACCATATTTCAGATTTTCTAAGCGTTTTTCAGCGAAAACACAAATAAATCGATAAGTTAGCATACCACATGAACAAACGTTACCAGAGCATCGATTCAGCCAAAGAGCGCTATAACGTAATCACCGCCAAAATATATATAATTTTTTCACTAACCTTCTCAGAATTCTTCCGATGACACTCCTGTAACATCATTTTACAATATACATATACAGTTTGTTCGAAAGGTGCATATTTAGCCATACAAAACCGTGGTTACACAATAAAATACTAGGAAATCAAGCTCAAATATGTCTGACGTCATCTATCAGAGTGATCTAGTTTAATTGAAAGCTAATCATATACTTGACTAAAAAATCAGGGTTGACAGCAATCGAAAGACAAATTAGTTCTTAATGCAACCGCGGATTTACATTTTAAAAATTATCCTTACTTTTCAATACAGGGTTGGCCAAGTGAAGCTATACCAAACAAATGGCGAATTATGCGTTTAAAATATTTCGACAGAAACACGGTTTATCATATTAAATATTGCTTACTTTGAGCTTGTTCTTCCATCATATTCTTGGCAATGTATCCTTTCTATGTTATAACGTCTTTGGTCGATAGATGTCCTCTGTCCTTCGAAATGTTCACCACCACACCGACTCCCTAAAACGGTGTGTCCAAACTTCAGAACGCACAACAAAGAAATTCCTCAAATCGCACTAAACGGATATAAATTGATATAAAACGGCTCAATAAACTACATTATGAGTGTTTTAACAACTATAACGACTGAAAACATGACCGGAGAAATATGCTGGTTAGAAACGATTGGACGACGAGCAGGTCCGATGGCCTTCACGCTTGAGGCGCAAGTTGAGAAAGAGGGTCTCTGTACATTTTTGTCATTTAATGGCTGTGAACGTCCCATCGACTTCATTGAAAACGTGATGACGTACAGACACCAGAGGAAGACGTAGGCAGTCGGTTCCTTCATAGCATTCACTGTGGCCTTATAAACAGACCCAGATCAGAGGTAAAAATTTCTGAAATCTGAACCTGTCATGAAAAGTGCTGTAGAAATTGTTCTGTACCACTCAGAGACAAATTCCAACTTCTATAGAAACTAGAAAGTGTTTTCTATCCAATAATAACAATAATATGCATATTGTACGATCAAGAATTTAGCACGAGCAGTTTAATTTGGAGACACAAATATGCTAATGCGGAACCCCACCCTATAGTTGCAAGAAGTTAAGAAGTGGTTCGCGCTTTCAGTTTCACGCGAATGCTGCCGTCAATCCACGGTTTCTGGTTTGGGAATGTTTTTATCGTTGCTGTGGTACGACATCGTCAATGCACTTCCTAATGAACTCGCTCACCGAATCAGCATATTCGTCAATATGTTGTTGGACGCGATGCGAAACATATTCCAATCCGCGTGATCGAAGCAGTCTTGAAGCGTGGATTCAGATTGGTCGGACCAGCGTTGAACAGACCTGAGCGCGGGAGCTTGTTGTTTGAGTTTCTGTTTGTAGGCTGAATCAACAAAATGGAGTCGTGTCAGCTTTTCCGAAAGGGGGGCGGGGAGGCCTTATATGCGTCGCGGAAATTAGTATAACAATGATCTAGGGTTTTTCCAGCCCTGGTAGCACAATCGATATGCTGATAGAATTTAGGGAGTTTGTTTTATGATTAGCCTTGTTAAAATCCCCAGCTACGTGAATGCAGCCTATGGTGTTGTGGTTCCAGTTTACAAAGAGTCAGATAAAGTTCGTTCAGGGCCATCGATGTGTCTGCTTGGGGGGATATAATACGGCTGTGATTATGATTGAAAAGAATTCCCTTGGTAGATATGCGGTCGACATTGATTGTGAGGAGTTCTAGATCAGGTGAACAGAAATGACTTGAGTTCCTGTGTGTTGTTATGATGATCACACCACTTCTCGTTAATCATAAGGCATACCCCCCGCCCCTCTTCTTACCGGAAGATGTTTGTTTCTGTCGGCGGCGATGCATGAAGAAACCAGCTGGCTGCACCGACTCCGTTAGCGTCCCTTGAGTTAGCCATGTTTCCGTGAAGCAGAGCACGTGTGCAATCCCTGATGTCTCTCTGGAATGCTACCCGTGCTGCGATTTCATCAATTTTGTCAAGAGACTGGACATGGCGAGTAGTATGCTAGGGAGTGAGCGCGATGTGCCGCGTCTCCGAAGCCTGACCAGACCGCCTCGTTTGCCCTTTTTCGGCGTCGCACAGGGTCGCACGGC
>NC_036870.1:16743756-16767630 GCF_002910315.2 Salvelinus sp. IW2-2015
TAACTCTAACCTAACAATCCACAACTACTACCCTTCACACACACACACAAGTGTAAAGGGATAAAGAATATGTACATAAAGATAGTATGAATGGAGTGGTGGTCAGTAACGGCATGGCAGATGCAGTAGATGGTATAGGTACGGTATATACATATGAGATGAGTACTGTAGGGTATGTAAACATAAAGTAGCATAGTTTAAAGTGGCTAGTGGTACATGTATTAAATAAAATGGAAGATGCAGTAGATGATATAGAGTACGTATATACATATGAGATGGTAATGTAGGGTATGTAAACATTATATTAAGTGGCATTGTTTTAGAGTGGCTAGTGGTACATTTTTACATAATTTCCATCAATTCCCATTTTTAAAGTGGCTGGAGTTGAGTCAGTATGTTGGCAGCGGCCGCTAAATGTTAGTGGTGCTGTTTAACAGTCTGATGGCCTTGAGATAGAAGCTGTTTTTCAGTCTCTCGGTCCCTGCTTTGATGCACCTGTACTGACTCGCCTTCTGGATGATAGGGGGGTGAAACAGGTGGCTTGGTTGGTTGTTGTCCTTTGATGATCTTATGGCCTTCCTGTGACATCGGGTGGTGTAGGTGTCCTGGAGGGCAGGTAGTTTGCCCCTGGTGATGCGTTCTGCAGACCTCACTACCCTCTGGAGAGCCTTTACGGTTGTGGGCGGAGCAGTTGCCGTACCAGGCGGTGATACAGCCCGACAGGATGCTCTCGATTGTGCATCTGTAGAATTTTGGAGTGCTTTTGGTGACAAGCCGAATTTCTTCAGCCTCCTGAGGTTGAAGAGGCGCTGCTTGCGCCTTCCTTCACAACGTCTGTCTGTGTGGGTGGACCAATTCAGTTTGTCGCGTGATGTGTACACCGAGGAACTTAAAAACTTTCCACCTTCTCCACTACTGACCGTCGATGTGGATAGGGGGGTGCTCCCTCTGCTGTTTCCTGAAGTCCACAATCAATCTCCTTTTGTTTGTTGACGTTGAGTGTGAGGTTATTTTCCTGACACCAACTACCGAGGGCCCTCACCTCTCTCCTGTAGGCCGTTCGTCGTTGTTTGGTAATCAAGCCTACCATTGTAGTGTCATCCGCAAACTTGATGATTGAGTGGAGGCGTGCAGGTGCCACGCAGTCGTGGTGAACAGGGAGTAAGGAGAGGCTCAGACGCACCCTTGTGGGGCCCCAGTGTTGAGGATCAGCGGGTGGAGATGTTGTTACCTACCCTCACCACCTGGGGGCGGCCGTCAGGAAGTCCAGGACCCAGTTGCACAGGGCGGGTCGAGACCCAGGGTCTCGAGCTTGATGACGAGCTTTGGAGGGTACTATGGTGTTAAATGCTGAGCTGTAATCGATGAACAGCATTCTCACATGGGTATTCCTCTTGTCCAGATGGTTAGGGCAGTGTGCAGTGTGGTTGCGATTGCGTCGTCTGTGGACCTATTGGGTCGGTAAGCAAATTGGAGTGGGTCTAGGGTGGAGATGATATGGTCCTTGACTAGTCTCTCAAAGCACTTCATGATGACGGAAGTGAGTGCTACGGGCGGTAGTCGTTTAGCTCAGTTACCTTAGCTTTCTTGGGAACAGGAACAATGGTGGCCCTCTTGAAGCATGTGGGAACAGCAGACTGGGATAAGGATTGATTGAATATGTCCGTAACACACCAGCCAGCTGGTCTGCGCATGCTCTTGAGGACGCGGCTGGGAATGCCGTCTGGGCCTGCAGCCTTGCGAGGGTTACCACGTTTAAATGTTTTACTCACCTCGGCTGCAGTGAAGGAGAGCCCGCAGGTTTTGGTAGGGGGCCGTGTCAGTGGCACTGTATTGTCCTCAAGCGGGCAAAAAAGTTGTTTAGCCTGTCTGGGAGCAAGACATCCTGGTCCGCGACGGGGGCTGGTTTTCTTTTTGTAATCCGTTGATTGACTGTAGACCTGCCCACATACCTCTTGTGTCTGAGCTGTTGAATTGCGACTCGATTTGCTCTGTACTGGGACTTAGCCTGTTTGATTGCCTTGCGGAGAGAATAGCTACACTGTTTGTATTCGGTCATGCTTCGGTCACTTGCCCTGGTTAACCTTTCACGAGTATCAACCCCGGATCCGGGAGCACCCCCCCCCCCCACACTGATTAGCATAGCTAGCAATAGCTCAAGAGTAGATAGTAGCATCTAAATACATTAAATCACAAAGTCCAAGACACCAGATGAAAGATACCAATCTTGTGAATAAAGCCACCATTTCAGATTTTTAAAATGTTTTACAGGGAAGACAAAATATGTAAATCTATTAGCTAAACACGTTAGCAAAATACACACTATTCTAACTCCATCAGTTTCTTACTCCTTCAGGTGCTATCACCAATTCGACTCAACTAAATATTGATATCCACTAACCAAGAAAAACCTCTTCAGATGACAGTCTGATAAATATTCATGGTATAGGATAGTTTTTGTTAGAAAAAAGTGCATATTTCAGGTAGAAATCACAGTTTACAATTGCACCCACCATCACAAATCGACTAGAATTACTAGATAGAGCAACGTGTATGACAAATTTACTCATCATAAAACATTTCATAAAAATAGACAAAGCATAGCAATGGAAAGACCAGTTCTTGTGGATTTCAGACCCATATTTCAGATTTTTCTAAGCGTTTTTCAGCGAAAACACAATAAATCGATAAGTTAGCATACCACATGAACAAACGTTACCAGAGCATCGATTCCAGCCAAAGAGCGCTATAACGTAATCACCGCCAAAATATATTAATTTTTTCACTACTTCTCAGAATTCTTCCGATGACACTCCTGTAACATCATTTTACAATATACATTACAGTTTGTTCGAAAGGTGGCATATTTAGCCATACAAAACCGTGGTTACACAATAAAAATACTAGGAAATCAAGCCTCATATGTCTGACGTCATCTATCAGAGTGATCTAGTTTAATTGAAAGCTAATCATATACTTGACTAAAAAATACAGGGTTGACAGCAATCGAAAGACAAATTAGTTCTTAATGCAACCGCGGATTTACATTTTAAAATTATCCTTACTTTTCAATACAGGGTTGGCCAAGTGAAGCTATACCAACAAAATGGCGAATTATGCGTTTAAAATATTTCGACAGAAACACGGTTTATCATATTAAATATTGCTTACTTTGAGCTGTTCTTCCATCATATTCTTGTGCAATGTATCCTTTCTATGTTATAAACGTCTTTTGGTCGATAGATGTCCTCTGTCCTTCGAAATGTTCACCACCAACGACCGACTCCCTAAAACGTGTGTCCAAATTTCAGAACGCACAACAAAGAAATTCCTCAAAATCGCACTAAACGGATATAAATTGATATAAAACGGCTCAAATTAACTACATTAATGATGTTTTAACAACTATAACGACTGAAAACATGACCGGAGAAATATTGCTGGTTAGAAAACGATTTGGAACGAGGCAGGTCGATGGCCTTCACGCTTGAGGCGCAAGTTGAGAAAGAGGGGTCTCTGTACATTTTTGTCATTTATAATGGCTGTGAACGTCCCATCGACTTCATTGAAAACGTGATGACGTACAGACACCCAGAGGAAGACGTAGCAGTGTCGGTTCCTTCATAGCATTCACTGTGGCCTTATACAGACCCAGATCAGAGGTAAAAATTTCTGAAATCTGAACCCTGTCTGAAAAAGTGCTGTAGAAATTGTTCTGTACCACTCAGAGACAAATTCCAACTTCTATAGAAACTAGAAAGGTGTTTTCTATCCAATAATAACAATAATATGCATATTGTACGATCAAGAATTTAGCACGAGGCAGTTTAATTTGGAGACACAAATATGCTAATGCGGAACAGCACCCCTATAGTTGCAAGAAGTTAAAAGCAGTGGTTCGCGCTTTCAGTTTCACGCGAATGCTGCCGTCAATCCACGGTTTCTGGTTTGGGAATGTTTTTATCGTTGCTGTGGTACGACATCGTCAATGCACTTCCTAATGAACTCGCTCACCGAATCAGCATATTCGTCAATATTGTTGTTGGACGCGATGCGGAACATTTCCAATCCGCGTGATCGAGCAGTCTTGAAGCGTGGATTCAGATTGGTCGGACCAGCGTTGAACAGACCTGAGCGCGGGAGCTTGTTGTTTGAGTTTCTGTTTGTAGGCTGGAATCAACAAAATGGAGTCGTGTCAGCTTTTCCGAAAGGGGGGCGGGGAGGCCTTATATGCGTCGCGGAAATTAGTATAACAATGATCTAGGGTTTTTCCAGCCTGGTAGCACAATCGATATGCTGATAGAATTTAGGGAGTTTGTTTTTTAGATTAGCCTTGTTAAAATCCCCAGCTACGATGAATGCAGCCTCAGGGTGTGTGGTTTCCAGTTTACAAAGAGTCAGATAAAGTTCGTTCAGGGCCATCGATGTGTCTGCTTGGGGGGAATATATACGGCTGTGTATGATTGAAGAGAATTCCCTTGTAGAATAATGCGGTCGATTTGATTGTGAGGAGTTCTAGATCAGGTGAACAGAATGACTTGAGTTCCTGTGTGTTGTTATGATGATCACACCACTTCTCGTAATTTCATAAGGCATACCCCCCCGCCCTCTTCTTACCGGAAAGATGTTTGTTTCTGTCGGCGCGATGCATGAAGAAACCAGCTGGCTGCACCGACTCCGTTAGCGTCCCTTGAGTTAGCCATGTTTCCGTGAAGCAGAGCACGTTGCAATCCCTGATGTCTCTCTGGATTGCTACCCGTGCTCGGATTTCATCAACCTTTATTGTCAAGAGACTGGACATTGGCGAGTAGTATGCTAGGGAGTGGAGCGCGATGGTGCCGTCTCCGAAGCCTGACCACGAGACGGCCTCGTTTGCCCCTTTTTCGGCGTCGCACAGGGTGCGGCTGGGATCAGATCCATTGTATTGGGTGGAAGGCAAAACACTGGATCCGTTTCGGGAAAGTCATATTCCTGGTAGGAACGATGATGAGTTGACGTTAATCGTATATTCAGTAGTTCCTCCCGACTGTATGTAATGAAAACTAAGATTACTGGGGTACCGATGTAAGAATAACACATAAAAAACAAAAACTGCATATTTTCCAAGGAACGCGAAGCGAGGCGGCCATCTCTTTTCGGCACCGGAAGTATCCGGCGCCGAGAATATATCATATTCACCATACAAGCCAGCATTCAAGTAAAAATGTTATGTAAAGAATTAGTAACTAAACGTCCTTTGTGTATCCCAGTGGTGATTTCAGCATGTAAATCTTGGTGTGGCAAAACAAAAATGTGGGATGCATGCCAGCAGAGCCATTACACAACACAACACTAAACAGTACATTCATTGCACTATAACGGTGACAAACGGTGCCAACAAACTGTTAGGGCCTACATAAAGCTGTCCCAAACAGCAGAGTCCCAACAGCAGTCCCAACACCTTACCACTGCTACAGTTCATTCAGCCTCATTTACTGCCTTTTAATAAAACATAGCTGATATGGCTGACTTGCTTAAGCAAATGTGGTTTCTACTGACAATTGAGATGTACAAACTATGGCAATAAGTCTAACCTAGCAGCTTACTACACAACAACAACACACTTAGTATTACTTCAGCTACAGTGTACAGTACATTTGGGCAAACTCGTAGGGGACACCTGGGAGACTTGATAGAAAATATTATGTCGATCTCTCATTCTGAAATGTATCAGTCTGAAACTTTGCACACACACTTCTGCCCTCTTGTGGACAACATATACATTACACCCAGCTTCCTATGTCAATGTATGGCCTTTATTTTGCATTTCAAGAAGCAACAAAAATTAAAAATAGGAAACATATTTTTTGGTTTGTTTTGTCTTTTACCAGATCTAAAACTTCAAAGTGTTTCCTTTCAAATAGCACCAAGAATATGCATATCCTTCCTTCGGGTCCTGAGCTACAGGCAGGTAGATTTGGGTATGTCATTTTATGATGAAGGGTCCGATCCTAAGATTAACAGAAACTGCAGGGAAATGTGCCCGACACATGAAGTACACTGTCTACCGGTGTGCTAGCTAACTACCTATCCTGCCTGCTTTGTACTGGAGTCCTAGCTTGCTAACTAGCTAGCTATTACCCAGTATCCTAAATGCATGCCGAACAACTGCCCTCGTTAACAGAACTGCGGGAAACCTGTGCCCGACAGGCGGTGGCGAAGGACACCGTTGTGCCTAGCTAGCTAGCTAGTTGTCGCGTGGGATCAGATCCATTGTATTGGGTGGAAGGCAAAACACTGGATCCGTTTCGGGAAAGTCATATTCCTGGTAGGAACGATGATGAGTTGACGTTAATCGTATATTCAGTAGTTCCTCCCGACTGTATGTAATGAAACCTAAGATTACCTGGGGTACCGATGTAAGAAATAACACATAAAAAAACAAAAAACTGCATATTTTCCAAGGAACGCGAAGCGAGGCGGCCATCTCTTTTCGGCACCGGAAGTATCCGGCGCCGAGAATATATCATATTCACCATACAAGCCAGCATTCAAGTAAAAATGTTATGTAAAGAATTAGTAACTAAACGTCCTTTGTGTATCCAGTGGTGATTTCAGCATGTAAATCTTGGTGTGGCAAAAACAAAATGTGGGATGCATGCCAGCAGAGCCATTACACAACACAACACTAAACAGTACATTCATTGCACTATAACGGTGACAAACGGTGCCAACAAACTGTTAGGGCCTACATAAAGCTGTCCCAACAGCAGAGTCCCAACAGCAGTCCCAACACCTTACCACTGCTACAGTTCATTCAGCCTCATTTACTGCCTTTTAATAAAACATAGCTGATATGGCTGACTTGCTTAAGCAAATGTGGTTTCTACTGACAATTGAGATGTACAAACTATGGCATAAGTCTAACCCTAGCAGCTTACTACACAACATACACTTAGTATTACTTCAGCTACAGTGTACAGTACATTTGGGCAAACTCGTGAGGGACACCTGGGAGACTTGATAGAAAATATTATGTCGATCTCTCATTCTGAAATGTATCAGTCTGAAACTTTGCACACACACTTCTGCCCTCTTGTGGACAACATATACATTACACCCAGCTTCCTATGTCAATGTATGGCCTTTATTTTGCATTTCAAAGAAGCAACAAAAATTAAAATAGGAAACATATTTTTTGGTTTGTTTTGTCTTTTACCAGATCTAAAACTTCAAAGTGTTTCCTTTCAAATAGCACCAAGAATATGCATATCCTTCCTTCGGGTCCTGAGCTACAGGCAGGTAGATTTGGGTATGTCATTTTATGATGAAGGGTCCGATCCCTAAGATTAACAGAACTGCAGGGAAATGGTGCCCGACACATGAAGTACACTGTCTACCGGTGTGCTAGCTAACTACCTATCCTGCCTGCTTTGTACTGGAGTCCTAGCTTGCTAACTAGCTAGCTATTACCCAGTATCCTAAATGCATGCCGAACAACTGCCCTCGTTAACAGAACTGCGGGAAACCTGTGCCCGACAGGCGGTGGCGAAGGACACCGTTGTCCTAGCTAGCTAGCTACCGTTGTCGCCCTTGCCTCTTCTTTTGTGGGTTTATCGGCGGTTGGCATCCGATGTTATGGTGCATTACTGCCACCTACTGTACAGGAGCACCCCTGCCTGTGGACCGGAGTCCTAGCTTAAAAATGGACCAGTAGAAGTACAAAGAGGGTTCCTGCAGATGCAGGAATGCCCACATGCAGGAACGCCCCAAATTGTGAGCCACAATTGCACCCTTCTCTTTGAATTCAACCGAATGCACTGTTGATGAGCTTGAAGTGTAGAGGCTTCTCCATCACTGGGGACAGAGTAGAGGTAGCTCCTAGGAGGAGGTTGAGAAAGAAAATGGATGAAAGAAAGGAATGTGAGGGCAAGAAGGATTCAGCGTCTCAGCTTCTTCTGACACTAATTAGCTCACTCCCACACGTCCTCTCCTCGGCTCCATCTTCTTCTCTTTCCTCCTCTCACTCCGACAGTCCCGTTCACTTAAACCCACTTGGCGGTGTTCCTGTGAGTATCTGTCTCAGCACTTAACATGAGCCTGTGATAGCAACCCTCTCTCTATCTCTCTCTTTCTCATTGGAGTTATAATTGGAATTCTGGGCCAAAGAAACTAATCAATTGGGAGTGAGGGAGGGAAAATGAGGGTGTGAGCACCAGACTGTGTCCTGGGGCTCTATGGGGTCTGTTTGTGAACAGAGCCCCAGGATCAGCTTGCTCAGATGACAGTGGAATGGCGTCTCAGAGAGAAAAGCGTTAGACAGAATGTGTTCTTAGAGTAAAAGGAGGGAGTTGCTGCTGAGACATCTACGATCAAGAGAACATTAACAGCCCACCGTGCCTTTCTCCCCCATCCCGTTCACTCCCTCCCCTCCATCCTCTTCCTCTGTGGGCTTCATTCTCTCTCTTCCCTCTCTTTCTCTCTCTCTCCCTCCCTCCCAACCTCCCTCCCTCCTCCTCTCCATTGATCAGTAGTCTTGGTTCCTTCTCCTCTGTCTTTTCTACACAGAGAGCCTGTTGATCATTATCATCCATGAGTGCTCTGCTGGGCTTAGAGTGGCTTTGAGTGGCTTTGAGTGTGTGTGTGTGTGTGTGTGTGTGTGTGCCCATCTATCCTTCATTTAATATATTGAGTTCCTTGTATTTGAAGTCTGTCTCTGTCTCTTGACTGTATAGATAGATCTCTTCAGCATGTGTTTGTGTGTTGATGCCAGATGGTAAATGATGCTAAGTGAAGAACAAGCTGATGCTTTGGCACTGTGACCCAGCAGGCCCAGAGTCTACGGTGCTGGGTGGGAAATATTGGCAGTTGTTGCCGGGAGTTTGAGTGTTTAATGATGATGCACAGCACATGCACACACACAAACATACGCACGCGCACACATACACAAACAGAGCAGAGGCTCACAAGAGGACGGTCAGTCTGAAAGGAAAGGTCGGAAGTATTAAAATATACAGTATAATTGATAGTACCAAGATATTACCCTGTTATAAAGTTTCATGTCTTGGTTACCACTATAAAGAGAGATGGTTGGATGGATACACACAGACAGACACACACTTTAGGCTCCCCATACTGTCCTGTCTGTATGACTGAAGCTCTGCCCACCACTCAGGGGTCCCTCATACCCTCTGACCCTGCCCACCCTGCCCAGATGGCCATCCAGTGGACTGGCATTTCCTCCATTCTGGCACCACCATTACTATGCATAGCACAGGCTCTTGTCTGTCTTGTCGTTCTGTCATCTTCCTCTCCATTGGTCCATTCTCTTTACCCCTGTGATCCAGTAGCCTCTGATCTCAGATCTGTGCTCTGAGTCTCTATGACCTTCTTTAAATCATTGAGTCTTTAACTATGTTCATCCTGTCCACTTCCTCTCCTCTGCTGCCTTTGAGGAGTTGTGATTGGAAGGTGGCCAGTAGAATACAGATGCTTAGTTCTACATTTGGGTTGTACAACTGAATGCCTTCAACTGAAATGTGTCTTCCGCATTTAACCCAACCCCTCTGAATCAGAGAGGTGCGGGGGGCTGCCTTAATCGACATCCACGTTGTCAGCGCCCGGGGAACAGTGGGTTAACTGCCTTGCTCAGGAGCAGAACAACAGATTTTTACCTTGTCAGGTCGGGGATTCAATCCAGCAACCTTTCTGTTACTGGCCCAACGCTCTAACCACTAGGCTACCTGCCGCCCAAGCTTTCCAGTGTATATAGGGCTGGGCTGATTCAGTTGATGGTTATCCTATGTTTTTCAATAAACCTACAGTAGATACACAATTTGGTAGGCACTGAAATGTGAAAGCAGTGAAAGAGCTTCAAGGGATAGGAGATTGGAATTTCATACATGTTTTAAGTAGTAAAAATGCTATTTTGTAGGGATTGGATGGTACACGTGATTCTAGTTGATATGCCACTGGTGGAATAATATGCCATCCCAGATGGCAGCGGTCGGTGCGTCCTTCAGTCTCTGATCCTGAGGCAGTCATTAAGTTGAAATAACCAATGTCCTTTGAGATGAATCATTCATGATTGAGTGTTGTACTTAGAATCACATTTAGATTACATTTAGTCTCCAAGCAGTTTGTCCACATGTCTGGGAAGGCTACACTGAAGGACTGGAAGAGAGTATCCGGATGGAGGGGTCATGCTCAGGTGAGGAGTAGAGTTGACCAGTCCCAAATCAACCCCTAGCCTCTAGCCCCTACCCCCTGTGCACTTGTGCAGAGATCTGAGATAATTAGATAGACATAATCTTTAGGTAGTGTAGAAGTTAGAGAGGTGGGCCAGAAACTGGAGGGTTGCCAGTTAGGATCCCAGGTCTGAGGGGAAAATCAACCTGAGGTGATTGATGTAGACGATGTGTCCCTTCTCTTCACTCTCTTTCCTCACTCTTGTCCTTTATCTAAAAATCTCTCTCCTTCAGTAAGATGATGGACTCGGGTCAGCTAGACTTCTATGAACACAGCACTCTGTGCACCAACACGTGTCGTAGTACCAAGTTTGACCTGCTGATAAACAACACACGCTTCCCCCCTGATGGCAATGGACTCACCACGTCCATCTCCTCACAAGCTCAGACCAGACCCACCCCTCACTGAGGGCTGTAAAGATCTCAGGTTATCTGTGGCAAAACAATTGGAAAGTTTGCCAGGCAGTTATTTTCTGTAAGGAACCTTTTAATCCTATTTTCTCCCATTTTAACTTATTTTTAATTGGTGATATTGTACACATGTCCATTAACTTGACATTTTCATTGGGATATATACACAAGTTTGGAATACAGTATCAGTCAATAAGCATCCAGGACCAGAACCATCCGTGTTATTTTGTGTATTGAATATTGTAAGTAGTGTAGCTGACCATGTCTCTCCCCCTGTTGGACATGTAGCCAGGTTGCCATGACAACAGAGGATAAGTCAGAGATTCTGACCGGAACAATGGAGTGGAGTTCAGGGGCCATAGCCATGGAGACAGAGAAGAAGGAAACCAGTGAGATACAGTATCAGGGGGGTTCTTCACCCAAACAGCTCCCACTAGTGACTATTTACTGTATTTACACTCAACTCTGATGTCAAATAGTTGTCTGGGCTTTAGTCTTGTATCTAAGCTTCATATCTGGATCAAATACATTGTTGAATACTTGCAGTTGAGTGCGATTGGTTTAGATCGCCCGGTAAAATGAAAAGTGCCAACTCCGCCATCCCTGCATGCCGGTCAAGTTAAACCAACCACATCTCAAGCATTTGAACGTATGTGTTACGTATTGGATTTGAGATATTCTTGGTATGCAACTGGATGAATTCTTGCTCACCTCTATCACACTCGTATTATTAACTCTGACTCAAATGGCATGTAACCTTCTTTGAACTTTAACTTTAATCTTTGCTGTGTCATTTGTTCCCCCAGAGGAGACGTTGAACTTCTGGAAAGGCATAGCTGACGTGGGCCTGATGGGGGAGGTGGTAGACAACATCAGGACAGAGCTGTTGGAGCTACGCAGCGAGCAGGCTGCCGTGCAGGACGCGGGTGGGTACTGGCACACTGGCACCTAAGACACAGGGTACAAGGTACAGGTCATAGATGCTGAGAGGAGTAGCAAGCAGGCTGCCATGCAGGATGCAGGTGAGTACTGGCGCCTAGGACACAGGGGATAGGGTACAGGGTACAGGTACTTTCTACGGGTAAATGCATGGTGTCACACAGGTGCAATGTTTGTTTCTGTTGATCAAGTTTTCATTAAATAAAATGAGAAGTATTGTTGACTTCTGAGGAGTAAAGTAAAGAATAGATTATGGGTCTTTTGTGGGGCATCCCCCAAAAAAGGGGACACATTTAATGTCTTGCTGAAATTAATTACTTAAAAATTATACAATGTGATTTTCTGGATTTTTGTTTTAGATTCCGTCTGTCACAGTTGAAGTGTACCTATGATGAAAATGACAGACCTCTACATGCTTTGTAAGTAGGAAAACCTGCAAAATCGGCAGTGTATCAAATACTTGTTCTCCCCACTGTATATCCATATACTATCATGACACAAGGCATGACCCAGATGCAGACACAGGAGGCAGATGGTTGGAGTCTTACAATATTTATTAATCCAATAGGGGAAGGCAAGAAAATGGTCGTGGACAGGCAAAAGGGTTAAAACCAGTTCAGAGTCCAAAAAGGTACCAAAGGGCAGGCAGAATCAAGGTCAGGGCAGGTAGGATGATCAGGCAGGCGGGAAAGTAGTCCAGAGTCAGGCAGGGGTCAAAACCGGGAGGACTATCAAAAAGAGAATAGCAAAAGGAGTAGGGGAAAAACACCCTGGTTGACTTGACTAACGTACAGGATGAACTGGCACAGAGAGACAGGAAACACAGGGATAAATACACTGGGGAAAATAAGCGACACCTGAAGGGGGTGGAGACAATCACAGGAACAGGTTAAATAGATCAGGGCGTGACATATACATACAAAACCAAATATATATCTACATAAACATTTACATACATATACACACTTTTTTTTAAATATATCTTTATTATTTCCCGCAAACCCTACCACCCCTTCCCCAATTGGAGTAACCTAATGAACAATAAAACTTAGGCTTCTACCTTCAGTTTATACATATTATACACATTTTACAGACAATCTATTTTACAATAGTTATATTTTGTTTGTTTTTAATCCTTCCATTATTTCTGATGTCCATCCAGTCTGATTTCTATTTGTAACTATTTCACAAAATTTCTGAACCTATATACATTTTACAGACACCGTATGTTTTACATTTGTTATATTGTTGTTATTAGTCCCAACCTTCAGCTCCATTCAACCCATCCCATCTATCTCTTAACACCATCCATTTTAGATTCTATTTGCCATATATTTTTGCCATATAACTGTGCTGTGATGCTTCACAAAAGTACTGAACCTTTCTATTCTCACAGCTTCTACAGATTGTACAGATTGTACAGATTGTAAATTAATGATAAACATTTTTGCTAAAATAATGATTATATTATTGATTGATTGATTATGACTTTTCAAATCACCCAGTATTGCTATCAGCAGTGTTAGTTCTAGGTAAATGTTGCAATTCTTCAGTCATTCCAGGACCTGTGACCAAAAACAAGCTACATATGGACAATACCAAAATAAATGATCGAATGACTCTGCCTCCTCGCAGCAAAATCTGCAGAGCTGGGAAGATTGTATCGCCAATATATACAGTATAGAAACTCCAGTCGTACTTCATCAAAAGCCTTTTCAAAATCAGGCCTGGTTTCCCCGACATTTCATAGTATTCTATTGTTTCCAGTACTTGTATTATATTATCTCCAATGTCAAATCAAATCAAATCAAATCAAATTTTATTAGTCACATACACATGGTTAGCAGATGTTAATGCGAGTGTAGCGAAATGCTTGTGCTTCTAGTTCCGACAATGCAGTAATAACCAACAAGTAATCTAACCTAACAATTCCACAACTACTACCTTATACACACACACAAGTGTAAAGGGATAAAGAATATGTACATAAAGATATATGAATGAGTGGTGTATCAGAACGGCATGGCAAGATGCAGTAGATGTATAGAGTACGGTATATACATATGAGATGAGTACTGTAGGGTATGTAAACATAAAGTGGCATAGTTTAAAGTGGCTAGTGGTACATGTAACATAAAGATGGCAAGATGCAGTAGATGATATAGAGTACAGTATATACATATGAGATGGGTAATGTAGGGTATGTTAAACATATAAGGGCAGTTTAAAGTGGCTAGTGGTACATTTACATAATTTCCATTCAATTCCCATTTTTAAAGTGGCTGGAGTTGAGTCAGTATGTTGGCAGCGGCCCGCTAAATGTTAGTGGTGGCTGTTTAACAGTCTGATGGCCTTGAGATAGAAGCTGTTTTTCAGTCTCTCGGTCCCTGCTTTGATGCACAGCATGCAATGTATCGTCCATGTAAAAAACCTGTCTGATTGGGATGAATAATATCTGACAAAATATTTTTAATTCTATTTTATTTTATTTCACCTTTATTTAACCAGGTAGGCTAGTTGAGAACAAGTTCTCCTTTACGACTGCGACCTGGCCAAGATAAAGCAAAGCAGTGCAACACAAACAACAACACAGAGTTACACATGGAATAAACAAACATACAGTCAATAATACACTAAAAAAGGGTAGGATAGGTAGGAGGTAGGATAATGGTGGTAAGGTAATAAATAGGCCATAGTGGCAAAATAATTACAATATAGCAATTAAATACTGGAGTGATATACTGTATGTGCAGAAGATGATTATACAAGTAGAGATACTGGGGTGCAAAGGAGCAAAATCAATCAAATAGATAACAGTATGGGGATGAGGTAGTCAGATGGGCTAATTACAGATGGGCTATGTACAGGTGCAGTGATCTATGAGCTGCTCTGACAGCTGGTGCTTAAAGCTAGTGAGGGAGATATGAGTCTTCAGCTTTTGTGATTTTTGCAGTTGGTTCCAGTCATTGGCAGCAGAGAATTGGAAGGAAAGGCGTCCGAAGGAGGAATTGGCTTTGGGCGTGACCAGTGAAATATACCTGCTGGACCGCGTGCTAAGGGTGGATGCTGCTATGGTGACCAGTGAGCTGAGATAAGGCGGGGCTTTACCTAGCAAAGACTTATAGATGACCTGGAGCCAGTGGGTTTGGCGATGAGTATGAAGCGAGGGCCAGCCAACGAGAGCATACAGGTCGCAATGGTGGGTAGTATATGGGGCTTTGGTGACAAAACGGATGGCACTGTGATAGACACTGTGATTTTATGAAACCTGTGCTGGTTGAAAAATACGTTGACATCGTATAGTATGCTTTCACCGTAAAGCCTATTTGAAATCGGACAACGTAGTTAGATTAACAAGAATTTAAGCTTTTAAATGATATAAGATACTTGTATGTTCATGAATGTTTAATATTACGATTATTTATTTGAATTGCGCGCCCTCCAATCTCACCGGATGTTGTCGGCTGTTGTCCCGCTAGCAGGACACCTATCCTTAGGAAAAAAAATCCATACAATTAGCTTCGATTAGTGGAGATGGAGTAGACTGAAACTAAAACATATTCTTAAAGTACTTTACTTCCTCTTTCAAAATATAATTTGATGAATCATGCTTGACTCCATCATTTGTAACAAGTTTCAACACAATTTTTTTGGTAGCATTTCTATGTTGAAGATTGAAAAAGAATTTGGGACATTTTTCCTCATATTCCATCCAGTTCGCATTATTTTTATAATATATTTCACTAGATCTTTCTTGAATAAGTTACTCAATTTTTTTCCCCCCTCTAACTTATTCTGTGCCTCTATGGTACAGTTTCTATTGCTATCTAACTGTACTTCAATTTCCTTTGTTAATATGGACTCTTTTGATCTAAATTGCTTTTGTTTAATAGATGAGTACTGAACTGCATGGCCTCTAAAGGCACATTTAAAAGTGTCCCATACAATAAGGGGATCTGCTGTACCTATGTTATGTTGGAAGAAGTCAGTTATAAATTCTTCTGTCCTAGATCTCACTAGGTCAGGGTATTTAAGCCTCCATATGTCCACTAATTCCAATATATCCATGACATTCATGATTTCCTTAAGTGCCTTAGTTTGTAGTGTGATTTCCTTTATGGTCCATAGGGGTATTTAAAACCATATTAAAATCTCCCACCATAATAATATAGTCTAGTGTTGCTTGTAGAGTTGATAAATTCTTATATATATTTTCAAAGAAGCTTGGATCATCATAATTTGGACCGTATAGGTTAATAACCCATATCTGTTTATTGTCCAATAAGATATTTAAAATAATCCATCTACCTTGATGATCTGTTTGGACAATATCCACATTTGGATCAAAATGACTGTTTATGTAACGATCGTCTGTTGAAGAAGGAGTGGACCAAAGCACAGCGTGGTAAGTATTCATATTGATTAATAAAACTGAACACTAAATAACAAAACAACAAAGAGAACGAACGAAACCGAAACAGTTCTGTCAGGTACAGAAACACAAAACAGAAAACAACTACCCACAAAGCCTCGGTGGGGAAAGGCAACCTAAGTATGGTTCTCAATCAGAGACAACGATAGACAGCTGCCTCTGATTGAGAACCACACCCGGCCAAACACACAGAAATACAAATCATAGAAAAAGGAACATAGAATGCCCACCCAAATCACACCCTGACCAAACCAAAATAGAGACATAAAAAGCGCTCTACGGTCAGGGCGTGACAGTTTATTAATATCATCAACCCTTTTGAATTTCTTTGCCCATGGGGGAAATATATTTCACCCTCAGTCCTTTTTCCACAAAACTTCATCTAAAATTGTTGAATGAATTTCCTGTAAACAATAGATATTTTATTCCTTCTCTTTTAGCCGGGTAAATACTGATCGTCTTTTCTTATTATCTGCTAGGCCATTACAATTATAACTGGCTATACTTATTTCACCACTTACCATAATTTAAAAAAGTTTCAATTCTATTTATCAAAATATATGTTTGTAAACGTACCGTTAAAAAGTAACATGATGATTGAGTGTCTATATAGCTGTACCATGATATTTGCATTGCTAAGTAAACCTCCAATTGGTCCCCACTATTCCACCTGCTAAAAGCCCTCCTCATCTCGAGTTGGGTTGTCATCCCAACGCCCGGCAGACCACCCCCGACCCCCCGGATCCCATAGAACCGGAAAGACCGGGACCCATCTTTCGAAAAGAGCACACAGTGCCACCCACATAACAGAAGCAGATAAACTGCCAAATGCATTTCCATCGCCCTCATCTCGATTTGCATTATATATAAATATTTAAAAAATATATACATTTTAAAAATCCTGTTTATCTTATTTTCCATAATTAGCTATTAATATTTGTAGTAATGTAAGCAATTTATGCAAAGGATTTTTATCTCTCACCAGTCTCGCCATTACCAAAATTACATTATGGCAAGCAATTATTATATTAGCATCTTTTACTCCCTCGCAACAGTTGTGGGATACACACACACCCACACACTCATACACACTCATACACACTCAACCCCTTTCCCCCACAACAACCATAGACTCAGATTCTCAACAGTTGCACCATCCCAGAGCCTAACTCAAGGAAAGGTTTTGATTTACGAATCATATACAGTTACAGCTGTATGAGAAGGCCAGCAAAACTGAGCAAAGAAATGGTCAGAAATGGGGAGATTTGATTAACCGTTGTCACGTCCTAGATGATGGAGGTCAGATATACCCCCTTCCCCTGAAACACCCACAACATGGTCCCCCGTATTGACCATATTCCCAACCGTGCAGTCAGACCTTTGATTTTGTGCCACCAGGGCCACAATAATATGCCCCCTCTCTGAATGTCCGAGTGTGACCCCCTCCCCATGGGTTACTGCAGCTAGTGTTGCCAGGACTGCCACTGCCTGGGTGGGGACACCCCAACGGAATCCCCCCCGGCTAGGTACAAGGTTGTCAAGGGGGGGGGGGGGGGGGGTTGGTCCTGCAAAGCCAAAGTCCCCTGATGGGAGATAATATACAAGGAAATTCTCAAAGCTGCTAATGAGAACCTTGACAACCTTGTACCTAGCCTTGTACCTAACCTTGCTCTAGGTCTCTGACCGCATTTTGGCTGCATACAGGCCGCTTACAGCGGGCCCATAAAACAGATAGGGACTTCTCCTTAGTATCTGGGTCGTTCAGGTGGGTATCTAGGGTATGAGGTTGTCGACCGTTCCGTCAATATAGGACCATAAATAAATAAATTAGATGTATAATTGATTTGAAAACTCTGTTCCACCATGATAGGACAATACATAAATAATTCATTATAAAATGTATATCCCTCATCTGCACAACATTGAAAGCTCTCTCTCAACCCCTGCTCACAGAAATACATTGGTTCTGGTATATGCAACTGTTGTGTTCTGTTAATTACTGATGTCCCCTTTAAGAATGGAGAACCCTTGGTCATGCGCAGTGTTGTTCTATGTTATTCTGGTACTAACTCGTTTAGTAAATGTGAAGCTCCAGTTCAATTCTTTGTATTCGGAGTCTTTCTTATTATATAAATAAGTAATAAGAGCTAAGACACTACAATGGCGACGAGGATGATTACCTGCAGTGTGCATCACAAATGCAGATGGAGCTCGTAGGAAGAGAGTTAGATTGTGACCCTATAGCACAACAGCTAGCAAGCAGTGATGACGAGGCGGCAGATCAAAGACCCGTGGAGCCGGAGGTAAAGAGAATGGCTAGCATCGGGAAAATAGATGTGTTTGATGACACGCAAGAAAACTGGGCAACTTACATTGAAAGACTGGAACAGTACTTCAATGCAAACGACATTGCTGATAACAAGAGAGTACCAACAAGATAGCTTAATTGGCCCAAAAACGTACAGTTTGCTAATAGATCTGACTGCCTCTCTGAAGCCCTCCAATAAAACATTCACAGAGATTGTGGCAATATTGCAAAATCACCTATCACCTAAACCACTCCTCATCGCGGAACGTTTTTGTTTCAACAAGAGAGATCAGAATGAGGGGGAGGGTGTTAGTACATATGTAGCAGAGTTGAAGAAACTGTCTGAACATTGCCAGTTTGGAGAGAACCTAAATGACACATTAAGGGATAGATTTGTTTGTGGACTAAAACATGAACACAAACAAAAACGTTTGCTCACAGAATCACATCTCACGTTTGCAAAGGCTGTTGAAATTGCTGTGACTATGGAAATCGCAACTAAAGATGCAATTGAGTTGCAAAGTAAAATTAATACTGACCTATCACAAACTTCCATGCACAAGGTTTCACGCAGCCGACAGCGTCCCCGTGTGGCCGGAAAATGCAACAGGCGTGACAGATATGGTCACAGAGCAGAGGACTGCTGTTTCAAAGACAACATTTGTCACAAATGCAATAGAAGGGGGTACTTTCAAAGAGCAAAATTCAGTCACAACAGAAAAACTGAGAAAATGAAAGGGTCTGTGAATGCACTAGCAGAGAACAGTGGCAGTGATTCAGATGAACGATTAATTAGTACAATGGAGTTAAACACAGTGACTTCTCCCAGCAGTAGCATAATATGGGTGACACCAGAAATCGAAGGAAACCCCCTCAAATGAAGCTGGACACAGGATCTGCAGTGTCTATAATTTCCACAACTGTTTACAATGAGCACTTCAAGGCTATCAAGCTGAAGAACACAAATGTGTTGCTGAAGACCTACTCAGGAGAGAGATTGAGCCCAATGAGGGCGTTGTAGGTCAGAGTGAGTTATGGGGAGCAAACACAGCAGTTACAGCTGTATGTGGTGCCTGGAACTGGCCCCCCATTATTTGGCAGGGAATGGCTTTCAAAAATAAAGCTGACTGGTGTGACTTGAAAATGCTCCACACGTTCCAGTCCAAAGAGAAAGGCACCGACCAAACACTGGAACACTTGCGGAAGAAATACAACATAGTGTTCAGTGATCAGATGGGAACAGTAAAAGACTTCACAGCCAAACTTGTAATGAGAGATGACGCAACCCCAAAATTCTGCAAAGCCAGATCTGTTCCATACTCCCTGAGACGAAAGGTGGAAATGGAAATCGAGCGCTTGCAGGATACAGGGATCTTGACGAAAGTGGACAGAACCGAATGGGCCACACCCATAGTTCCTATTGTAAAGAAAAATGTGTCTGTTAGAATGTGTGGGGACTTCAAGGTAACTGTGAATTCAATGTTGCATGTGGACCAATACCCTCTGCCATGTCTGGATGACATCTTTGCTGCACTAGCTGGTGGGAAACATTTCAGTAAAATTTGATTTGAAACAGGCTTACCTGCAGCTACCGGTTGAAGAGAGCTTCAAACAATACCTGACAATAAACACACACAAAGGTCTATTCAGGTATAACCGCCAGGTTTTGGGCATTGCATCGGCCTCAGCCATTTGGCAACGAACTATTGACCAGATTTTGCAAGGAATCCCAGGAACCCAGTGTATCCTGGATGACATGATCATGCAGTGGACATTTTCCATACCACTCAGCTCGAGGCACTACCTGTCACAAGCACAGTTATCAAACGGGAGACAAGGAAAGATGTGACCTTGTCAAAAGTGTTCATCTACACCATGTCAGGATGGCCAGCTACAGGCAGAAAGGAGCTGACTCCGTATTTCCAGCGGAGAAACGAAATTACAACGTACCAAGGATGTTTAAGATGGGGAATCAGAGTCATGATACCCCAGAAATGCCAACATCAGGTTTTGCAGCAACTTCATGAAGGTCATGTTGGAATTGTCAAAATGAAGCTGCTCGCAAGGAGCCACTTCTGGTGGCCGGATCTGGATCAACAGATAGAAAACATGGCAAAGAACTGTAGCGGATGTTAGGAAAACCTTCACATGCCTGCTCCTGTCCCAGTCCACCCATGGGAAAGGCCCACAGAGCCATGGTAGAGAATTCATGTGGACTACCCTGGTCCCTTTGAAAAGCACATGTTTCTGGTTATAGTTGATGCCCATTCCAAATGGCCAGAGGTGTTTTGCACTGACTCCTCCACCTCAGCTCAGACGATAGAGTGTCTCAGAACAACGTTTGCACGCTTCGGATTGCCGCTGCAGCTGGTAAGTGACAACGCGTAAGCTTTTGTAAGTGACGAGTTTACAAGATTCATGTCAGTAAATGTAATCAAACACTCAACCTCAGCTCCGTACCACCCTGCCACCAATGGGCTGGCAGAAGCCTTTGTGCAAACCCTAAAGCAAGGACTTCGTGCAGCAAAATGAGACGAAGGGACTTTGCAAACAAAACTGGCCAAGTTCCTGACCTCCTACCGAAACACCCCACATGCCACGACAAATGAAAGCCCAGCCGCACTGATGTTCGGGAGGCCTCTCCTCACACAGCTGGACATGAAGCCAAACAGGCATAATGAAGTGCTCTCCGGTGATGCTCTCCGGTGGCCGGGAGCGCCATCTCCAAACAGGACAGGAAGTGATGGTGTGAGACTACAGAAGGGGAGGGAAATGAACAAGAGGGACCRTACATACACAAACGGGACCCAGAACTTACCAGGTTCAAGTGAGCCCAGACATAATGTGGCGGCGTCACATTAAYCAAATGCATTCCACGGAAAACAGCACAACAATCGAGAGAGAACAGGCACAGAGAGCTCCTGAGAGTGACACACAGGGAACTGTAGAGGACGGTGGTGCAGTAAAGAGACACCAGGCTGAAAGAAGGGAACGTGTTGATGAAGGTGCTGCTATAGCAGAAGCTATAATGGAACAAGCACACACTGAGGATGTTCAGGAGCCTCSAGACAATCCTAGRCGCTACCCAGAACGAAGGCACCGTCCAMCAGACAGACTGGACTTATAAACAAACAAACAAAAACKAACTGTTCAAGTTCAAATCAAAAGATGCAAAATAACTACAACAAGTTCTGGGAAATGTTTCAGTTGTGGTTTGGTAAAAGTAACTCTGATTGTATAAGAGAAGGAATGTTATGTTCTGTTAATTACTGATGTCCCCTTTAAGAATGGAGAACCATGCGCAGTGTTGTTCTATGTTATTCTGGTACTAACTCGTTTTAGTAAATGTGAAGCTCCAGTTCAATTCTTTGTATTCGGAGTCTTTCTTATTATATAAATAAGTAATAAGAGCTAAGACACTACAGCAACCATTTCCTTTCTCACTCAACGCCACACTTTCCCAAACATCAAAATACACACCACACCATCCATCCATACATACTGTGCCTTCTGTTTACTGTGTTTCTATCTCCACCATGTTGAATTAGTGCTTTTGTGTTCCAATTAGTTATATTTGAACATAGATAGAAAAGCTACACTTTTTTAGTTGTATTATTAAAATCCATAACAGGGCTAGAATTGTGTGTTTCATTATTTGCCTCTATGAGAACTTTGTAATCTTTAAAATAGCCATGGAGTAGTCTTTGTGTCTCTGAACAACTGGTTCTCAATATACAGTTTATCGACCACGAGATCTACGTGTTTCCTTTTCAATCTATTTTCCTTGAAAATTGGATGTAGAACTTTACGCCGTTCTGCAATTTCCTTCGGGAACTGGTCATTCATGCCTATGTCCTTCAGGAACTGGTCATTCATGCCTACGTCCTTCGGGAACTGGTCATTGTCATGGCGCTAACGTCTTACGAGAACTGGTCCATTCATGCCTACGTCCGTTCAGCGAACTGGTCTATCATGCCTATGTCTGGTAGGGCGCTGAGTCATGCGGTCGGGGGGGGGGTTCCTTGGGAACTGGGTCATTCATGCCTACGTCTTCCGGCGGAGACTGGTCATTCATGCCTACGTCCTTCGGAACTGGTCATTCATGCCTACGTCCTTCGGAACTGGTCATTCATGCCTACGTCCTTCGGAAACTGGTCATTCATGCCTACGTCCTTCGGAACTGGTGTCATGTCATGCCTACGTCCTTCGGGAACTGGTCATTCATGCCTACGTCCTTGCGGGAACTGGTCATTCATGCCAATGTCCTTCGGGAACTGGTCATTCATGCCTATGTACTTCGGGAACTGGTCATTCATGCCTATGTCCTTCGGGAACTGGTCATTCATGCCTATGTCCTTCAGGGAACTGGTCATTCATGCCTATGTCTTCGGAACTGGTCATTCATGCCTATGTCCTTCGGGAACTGGTTCATTCATGCCTATGTACTTTCGGGAACTGGTCATTCATGCAATGTTCCTTCAGGAACTGTCATGTCATGCCTATGTCCTTCGGAACTGGTCATTCATGCCTATGTCTTCGGAACTGGTCATTCATGCCTATGCCTTCGGGAAATGGGTCATTCATGCCTATGTCCTTCGGGACTGGTCATGTTCATGCCTATGTCCTTCGGGAACTGGTCATTCATGCCTATGTCCTTCGGGAACTGGTCATTCATGCCTACGTCCTTCAGGAACTGGTCATTCATGCCTATTTCCGTGCCATTTTGTCAATAGCTTTGCGTGGGATCTGAAGCGCTGTAAGGAGGAACTCTCTAACTACAGATTCAGGAACTTCTCCTTCTTTCTCTTGTATAACTGTAAGTACCAGATTCTCTCTCATGGATCTAGTCTGTATGTCAAGTGAGGCTTCTCTCAGAACAATGTTCTCCTTTTTCAGTTCATTAACTTTGGTTTCAATCTTATTGACTGTCCCTTTCAGCTTGTTTGTGTCTTTCTCCAATGTCGTAGCTTCTTTCGTCACTCATCTCGAGGCCTTAAACTCTTTTATATCTTTACTGACTAGTTCAAGTATATCCAGTTTATCATTTATTGATTTTAACAGATGGGTTTCGACCTTTACCATTCCCGCTGGTGAAAATATTAAATCGTCTGTGTCTGTAGAAGAGTCACGTTTTCATTTTGAAATAGGTTTCCCTGTCTTACACTCCGTCATGTTTGGGTGTTGCTTGTTTTCGTAATATTTGTCGATACATTCCTTTAGTCTTATGATTTGGTATGTGCTGTTATCCAGATTGAAGGTTATTACCCAACAGATTGTGCAGTGCTAATATTAGTCTAACTTACCGATATTGAATATTACGTTTTTATCTTAAGGTGGTCTACATAGCTGTGTTCAGTCCGCATCTTGCTGCTTCTACTCTCTCTCATACTCGAGTCGTCCTGAGACATCTGGTGTGGTGGTTGGTAGTGGTGTGGGTGTGGTGGTTGGTAGTGGTGTGGTGATTGGTGTGGGTGTGGTGTGGTGGTTGGTAGTGGTGTGGTGGTTGGTAGTGGTGTGGTGATTGGTGTGGGTGTGGTGGTTGGTAGTGGTGTGGTGGT
>NC_036870.1:16767653-16770076 GCF_002910315.2 Salvelinus sp. IW2-2015
GTGGTGAGGTGGTTGGTAGTGGTGAGGTGGTTGGTAGTGGTGTGGTGGTTGGTAGTGGTGTGGTGTGGGTGTGGTGGTTGGGAGCGCACCAGTCATGTTCTGCGGAGGAGGAGATCCAAAGGAGAAGATGGAGATGGATGGATTGGCCACACCCTCTTAAAACCCCCCTCCAACATCACCAGGCAAGCTCTGTACTGGATCCAGCTAGGGAAATGAAAGAGAGGCTGTCCTCAACACGTGGAGGTGAGAGCTTCAAACGGACAAAAAAATACCAAAAGATCTGGCATGAGGTGAAATGAGCTGGAGAAGACAGCCCAGAACAGAGTAAGATGGAAAGGAGTCGATGATGGCATATGCTTTTTAAGTCATGTCATTATTTCACCACCAGACAGCAGTAGAGGTCTATTTCATTGCAGGTTGCAGCGCTTAAGTCAATGATTTATTCTGCCCTGTACTGCATTAATATAGACAGAACGAATGGACTGTCTGGACTCTGCAATTGCAAACACACACACACACACACCGTTAATCTCCACATCTCTCTCTGTCACACCCACTGCTCTGCATGGTTTAATCCGCGCTGTCATGGGATGTATCCGTGAAGGTCGTGGGTCTTGTCTGTGTGCATTGCTGACATGGCACCTGAGCCCCGCTACGTATGTGTGTGACAAAAGAGCCAGTAGCAAAAAGCTGAGTCTCTCAGAGGAAAAGTACAGTGAATATAAGGATATTCAGCAACTCTCGGAGGACTATGAAAGTGGACGTCAAAAATGCTTCTTTATTGTTAAAGACCAATGCGTTTCAGCATGTGCCCTTCCTCTGGGTTTTTGGAGGAAAGTACAGTGACATACAGTCCAGGGAAGAGAGGCTGAAGATTGAGGGGTGAGGAGGGGCAAGTTGAGGTGAGGTGCAGCGAGCAACAGACAGGAGTAGAATCAGCAGAAGTGGCAGTGGAATACTGATAGGGGACATGTGGCAGAGAGTGACTGTGAGCCAACAGTGCCTGCACACACACACACACACACACTCCCATCAGCAGTTGGTAGGACAATCGGGGGGTCGAGTCAAGCAGGGGTGTCGTCATGCATCTCAATGCAAACCAAGCATAGCGTCGTCAGCCTGTAAGCCCGTCAGTTCAGAGGAGCATCTCTCTTCTCTCTGACACCTGTGCAGTGCTGCCAGTTCAACCCTCACCATCATTTATTTTCATAAGCACAGGAGCAACAACCAGTGCCCCACCCAGAGTCACACTCCTCTTCACGTGCCGACACACACATACAAAACACACAGAAAGGACAATACACACACAGAGAGAGAGGACAACACACACACGAGCACGTGCAATGGACAACTCACACACACACACACACACATACACAGAAAACATAAATTACTATTACTCCAGTCTGAGGGACTGTTAATTCTCAACATGGAATAAAGTAAACGTCTGTATACTGTACATTTTCAAACACCACCTGCATCGTCCTATGACTTGGAGGATAAAGAGTTAATGGCTACTCATTGACCTTTGGCAATATCAGACTGGACTAAGATTTTAGGAGCAAGATATCGACCAGGGCCAAAGACCCACATCTCTCCCTCCCTCGAGAGGAGAGGAGCCGAGTCTGAGAGAGCTGAAACAGAGCCTGGTCGAACTAGAGGAGAGGAGCTGACTTGAAGAGCTGTAAACAGAGCCGGCCGTCGAACTAGAGGAGAGAGAGCTGAACAAGAGCTGAAACAGAGCCTCCGGTCGACTCAAGACAGCGACATGAGGAGCCTGAAGCTGAGAGAGCCTGAAACAGAGCGTGGATCGCAACCGACAGAGAGGAAGTGAGGAGAGCCTGGAGAGGCTAAACAGAGCCTGGTCGAACTGAGGAGGACGAGGACGCTTGAACTGAGGGAGCATGAAACAGAGCCTGGTCGCAACTGATGAAGAGAAGCTGAACTGAGAGAGCTAAACAGAGCCTGGTCGAACTGAGAGGAGAGGAGCTGAACTGAGAGAGCTGAAACAGAGCCTGGTCGAACTGAGAGAGAGAGGAGCTGAAACAATGACTGGAGAGAGCTAGTGAGTAGGATTCTGAATATAGTATTCGGATCCACAAGGCGGCGGCCTGCTCCTGTTCTATATAATCCTATGCAGGCCAGTCCTCATTCAACCTGTTGCAAGGTTCATTCTCCACTCTACATGTGTTATTTTTTGCCACCCTGGGCCCTGTGTAATCACCTTGCAACAGATGAGAAAACTGGGCTAAAGTACCATTGTGTACGGCAATTACCCAGTGAAGTGAAGTGTTGTTTGTGTGTGTGTATTGAAATAAAGAAATATCCTGCTCTTGATTTCACATAAGGGAGGAGAGATAGTGGGCTTGGCCCTGGTCGATATTCTTGCTCTAAAATCTTATCCGCGATATGCCAAAGGTCAG
>NC_036870.1:16770101-16823281 GCF_002910315.2 Salvelinus sp. IW2-2015
CGTAAAATACACATCCACACAGTAACTTATTCCCCAATAAAACCCACTCTACATCAACTAATATCATTGGCAACCAAAAAAATACTAAGGAATGACTTACTGACTTAACCCCTGGCCTTAGCCAAATTAGTTGCATACCAACTACCCCCTATAACCTCTCCACAGTCAAACAACTACAAACCTTCCTCTCCTCCCTCCCAAATCCTAAACAGACCGGACAGAGAGGAAGAAGAGATGAATAAGAGCGAAATCCAAGCGCGGTTTGAACTAGAGAAGAGCTATAACGAGATAGCAAACATACCGGTCGAACCTGAGAGGAAACGAAAACGAGAGACTGACATAAACAGAGCCTTCTCAACTGAGAGAGAGAGCCTGACTGAAATGAGCTTGAAACCAGGACCTGTCGACGAACTGACAGAGAGAGCTAAAAACCTAGAAGAGAATCAACAAGGCCTCTAAACAGAGGAAGGACTAGCTGAAAGCTAAACAGATCCTGTCGAAAACTGAGAGGAGAAGCTGAGCTGGAGAGATAAAACAGCCTGGTCGAACTGAGAGGAGAGAGCTAACTGGGAGCCGTAAACAGAGCCTGGTCGAACTAGAGGAGAGACTAGCGAAGCGAACAAGCCTGTCGAAACTGAGGAAGGAAAACTAACGGAAGAGCCTGGAAACAGAGCCTGGGCAACTGAGAAAGAACTGATACTGAAGAGCTGAAAAGAAGCCTTCAACTGAGAGAGAGGAGCTAACTGAGAGAGCTAAAACCAATGCCTGGCTCGAACGGAAGGAGAACTGAAACTGAGGAACCGAAACAGAGCCGTCGAACTGGAGAGAAGCTTAACTAGCTGAAGTAGGATTCTAATATTATTCGGATCCACAAAGCCCTGCTCCTGTTCTAATAATCCTATGCAAGCCATTCCCAGTCAACCTTTGCAAGATCATTCTCCACTCTACATGTGTTTTTTCCACCCTGCCTGTGTAATCACCACAAACAGATGATAGAAAACTGGCTAAATACCATGTGGTACAATTACCCAGGGAAGTAAGGTGTTGTTTGTTGGTGGATATAAATAAAGAAATATCCTGCTCGTTATTCACATAAAGGAGATATGGGCTTGCCCTGTTCGACCAGGCTCTGTTTCAGCTCTCTCAGTTCAGCTCCTCTCCTCTCAGTTCGACCAGGCTCTGTTTCAGCTCTCTCAGTTCAGCTCCTCTCCTCTCAGTTCAAACAGGCTCTGTTTCAGCTCTCTCAGTTCAGCTCCTCTCCTCTCCTCTCTGTCCAGGCTCTGTTTCTTAGGATCTGGAGAGGGAGAGAGAGGAGGTTTGTCAGCTTGTTGACCTGTGAGAGAGGTTATAAGGGGGTATGTATGGTATGCACTACATTGGCCTAAAAGAGCCAAGGGGTTCAGTCAAGTAAGTCATCTCCCTTAAGGTAATTTATTTGGTTGCCCAAGAATATTTAGTTAGCAATGTAGAGTGGGTTTTATTGGGGAATAAAGTTACTGTGTGCAGATGGTTATTTTAAGCACGCAACACACACACACACATGTTAATTGAGTGTTATTATCATGCTAAATCAGTGACATTTAATTCAATATTATAACGGTGAAAGTAATTAAACTGTTCCGTTATAGTAACACACACACACACACACACACACACACACACACACACACACACACACACACACACACACACACACACAGTCAGCCAAGGAAAATCAACTATGCTTTCCCTTTCACTTGTATTGGTTCATTTTTAGACCAGTGGGCCTGTCTATCTTGGGGTCACTTTTATGCCAGTGATGATTTCAAGTTCCAGTCTGTTGCTGGTCGATGTTACTCCCCCTCTCCCAATCTCCCTATGTGTCTGGCTTACAGTATCTCCCAAACCTCTAAGAAGCATACTTCCCTCCTGCGTGTTTGAGTCCTGCTGCTTCTCACTAATAGATCTGACATCTTGAGTTCATTTCAGTTCATCTTCAGTTCATTTCAGTTGATGGCCATGTTATTAAGGTGAACTGTGTTACAAATGGCTATTGGTTCCCAGTTGTCTGTTCTATCATTATGTCAGTGATACAATAGTGGTCATTCAATTCCTTTTCTCAAATAGAATTTTCCTGTGTTCATCTTTATGAAGTCCTCATGTAACCTTTCCTTACATCACAATACATCAGCCATGTTAATATTTCATTATTTCATTTGCATGATGATTTCCTTTTGTTTTTAGATCTAGCATTCACATTTCACACTAGGCGCATCTCTCCACTAGGTTACTGCGCCAATTAAGAGTGATTTGTTTCTGTACTGAAAATGTTTTATTTAGTTTGTTTTCCCATTTTAAAATCCATATTTGCTAAATCCATATTCCATATCAACTTAACATAGTTATCCTCTTACAGCTACCCCCCCCCCNCCTGAAGACATACCCAAATCTAACTGCCTCTAGCTCAGGCCCAGAAGCAAGGATATGCATATTCTTGGTACCATTTGAAAGAAAACACTCTGAAGTTTGTGTAAATGTGAATTGAATGTAGGAGAATATAACACAATAGATCTGGTTTAGATAATACAATGAATTTTTTTTATTTTTTTTTATTGTTGTATCATCATCTTTAAAATGAACAAGATAAACAAACATTCAGATATGAATATGGGGACAATTTCAGTGAAAAACATAAGAGGGCACCAGTACTTGTGCAAAGTTTCAGAATGATAACTTCCAAAATGAGTGTGCTACATGACATTTATCTTGAGGTCACCCAGGTGTCCCATACAAGTAGCCCAAATGTACCCAAGTGGCCAAATTGGTGGCCAAATGTACCCAAGTGGCCAAATGTACCCAAGTGGCCAAATGTACCCAAGTGGCCACATTTTGAAACAAATAACTATATACAAAATACCAAAATGGTATTCTAACACACCCCCCAAAAAAATGGAGGAGAAAAAAATGGAAAAAAAATATGAAGAAAAAAATATATACATTTACAAAATAACATGGGTAACTATTTACACACTTTCAATATTTGGAAGACCCTCAGTCCTCTATCAAATCAAATCTATTTATATAGCCCTTTGTACATCAGCTAATATCTCAAAGTGCTGTACAGAAACCCAGCCTAAAACCCCAAACAGCAAGCAATGCAGGTGTAGAAGCACGGTGGCTAGGAAAAACTCCCTAGAAAGACCTAGGAAGAAACCTAGAGAGGAACCAGGCTATGAGGGGTGGCCAGTCCTCTTCTGGCTGTGCCGGGTAGAGATTATAACAGAACAGATTTTCAAACGTTCATAGATGACCAACAGGGTCAGACACTAATAATCACAGTGGTTGTAGAGGGTGCAACAGGACAGCACCTCAAGAGTAAATATGAACAGTTTACCTCTAGATGGCCCGGGAGGTGTGGAGCCAGAGGCAGCAGGGGTCCACCTGGATGAACCAGCTTCAGAGGGGGATGGACACGTTGGCACTGGGGGCTCCCATTCGGCGTCAGTGTCACTGTGAAAGAAAATGTTCAGTTAGAATAGTTTCACATATGAGCCCTGTATCAACAGGTATAATAAACAGATATATAGAGTACAGGGAACATAAAGTGCTGTTCCATTTCACTTTGGCCATTGTTGTGGGCCTGCCTCACATTTCATGTGGGGGTGGGGTGGAGCGGCAGACACGCATCTCGACCATGCTCCCTCTAATCTATAATATGTAGACTGAGTGGAGGAAGCATGCCGCTGGAGGAAGTATAGCCAATGTGTACTTTACACATTTCATTACATTTTTATATATTGCAAATAAAATGTAAAAACAATCACAAATAATATTTTATAATATTAATTTCAAACAACGGCATTAGCATGAGAAGAACTTACCAGTCCAAAACAATGTCCTCTCCGTTCAAAAAATATGCTTCCATTTGAGTCATGGTCGCTAACTGAGTCGTCTTCCAGAAGCATATGTTTCACTTTCACGATCAATTTCCTATATAATTTTGTCTACATTCGTATATCTAGTCTTAGATTTAGCTTTCCCTGACTTATTCGCCATGATGTTCGAAATATAAACAGCTGAAGATGCGTGTTACCGAAATAGTGCTGTGCGTAACGAGCTTGGCTCCTTCCAGTATGAATCTTCAATGGCGAATGACCGTCTTTACKCCGGAGTTTACTACATGGGTTGGTCTTCCAACACAGAAACATTACATATTGCCGTTTACCTCTGCTCATTGGCTATCTACCCAGCTAGATTTCAAGACGATCAGTGGTCATTGGGTTAAAATACAGTCAATCAACGAAACAGCGGTCATATAATTGGTGCACAACGAGGTTGTTACTTGTTGTCTTCCAATCGGTTTCTTTGGGTCAATACGTCCCGCGAAATGACCCATCACGTTTGGTTGTGTTACAAACAAATAGTTGATTGCAATGAAACCAAACATGACTGGATAAAGTCAGGTTTAGTCTGTGTATTTACGTCGAATGTTTAGTCGAAAATTGAATGACACGAAATTCAACGAGATAAGCGTTCACAAAATGTTTCGTGTTAGGCTATAAAAATGGATTTAACTGAACAAAAGACCATTCATTGTGTAACAATGAGCCTTGGGATTGCAAACAGAGCAAGATCTTCAAAGGTAAACGATTTATTTCATTGCAATCTGTGATTTTGTTACGCCTGTGCTGGTTGAAATAGTATTTTGGTATGGGGCTCTGTGCTCAGATAATCGTATCGTATTCTTTCGCAGTAAATCCTTTTTTAAATCTGACAACGCAGTTGGATTAGCAAGATTCTAGGCTTTTGAAGCATGTGAGACACTTGTATTTTCAGGAATGTTTCATATGACTATTTATGTGGCGATCACCGTATGTTGTTGAATTTAAACCCGCTACTGGTATCCGTAGCGCAGAGAAGTTAACAAGCACACTAGTTACGTAGTGCTACAGTGTAGATATCAACAGCCATTGTCAGCCAATCTAGTAGGGGCTGGAAGCTATGATGAGCTTCGATTGGTCACTTGCGTCACAATTTCACTGAGGATTTGCATAAAGTTCAGCTTTCTCCAACTTTAATCTTCCATGCTCGCATCGCTCACCAATCCCGCTTCGCTTGCTTTCCTTGCACTGAATTATAATGGCTTCCGATGTTTCACCACTTGATGCCGCTCCATATTAACACAGGCCTTTAAATTATTATTGCACAATGTAATGAAGGGCTGTGGAATATGTCTGTTACATTTCAATAGTTATCTGTTTAATTGTCAGGAGGGGCTAAGTGAACATAAGCCCCTGTTTTGTAGCCTGTTAGAACCAGCCTGTTTGCTGCGCTCGCCATTCTATTTCACTAGTGAACGCAGCAATCAGGTGGTAAAAGGAGGCTGTGGTGAGCTTGGTATACTGTGCATTCGGAAAGTATTCAGACCCCTTGACATTTTCAAAATTTTGTTACGTTACAGCCTTGAGTCTTCTGGAATATGACGCTACAAGCTTGGCACACCTGTATTTGGGGAGTTTCTCCCATTCTTCTCAGCAGATCCTCTCAATCGGGTTCAAGTCCGGGCTCTGGCTGGGCCACTCAAGGACATTCAGAGACTTGTCCCGAAGCCACTCCTGCGTTTTTTTGACTGTGTGCGTAGGGTCGTTGTCTGTTGGGATGTGAACCTTCACCCCAGTCTGATGTCCTGAGCGCTCTGGAGCAGGTTTTCATCAAGGATCTCTCTGTACTTTGCTCTTTTCATCTTTCCCTCAATCCGGACTAGTCTCCCAGTCCCTGCTGCTGAAAAACATCCCCACATCAAGATGCTGCCAGCATCATGCATCACCGTAGGGATGGTGCCAGGTTTCCTCCATTCAGGCTAAAGTGTTTAATCTTGGTTTCATCAGACCACCTGCCTGACCAAGGCAATTCTCCCTTGCACAAATCAAATCAAATGTTATTGGTCACATACACATGGTTAACAGATGTTAATGTGAGTGTAGCGAAATGCTTGTGCATCTACTTCCGACCGTGCAGTAATATCTAACAAGTAATCTAACAATTTCACAACAACTACCTTATACACACAAGTGTAAAGGAATGAATAAGAATATGTACATATAAAAATATGTATGAGGGTAGGCCGTGCGGCATTGGCAAGATGCAATAGATGGTATAGAGTACAGTATATACATATGAGATTAGTAACGTAGGGTATGTAAACATTATATAAAGTGGCATTGTTTAAAGTGACTAGTGACACATTTATTACATCCAATTTTTAATTATTAAAGTGGCTAGAGATTTGAGTCAGTATGTTGGCAGCAGCCACTTAATGTTGGTGATGGCTGTTTAACCTCTTGACGCTAGGGATCAGATTTTTTTTTTTTTTTTAATAACGTTCCCAAGGTAAACGGACTATTTCTCAGGTCCAGATCGTAGAATAAGCATATAATTTACAGATTAGGATAGAAAACACTCCAAAGTTTCCAAAACTGTCAAAATATTGTCTGTGAGTATAACAAAACTGATTCTGCAGGCGAAAACTTGAGAAAATCTAACCCGGAAGTGATTTTTTATTTTTTTTATCTGTGTTTCCTGGCCCGTCTTTCTTCCATTTAAAGGTGTATCAACCAGATTCCTTTTCCAATGGCTTCCTCAGGCTGTGACCAGGCTTTAGACATAGTTTCAGGCTTTTATTTTGAAAAATTTGCGAGATTTTTCAAAACTAGTCAGGTGTCCTCTGATTAGTTCCTGCGCTCGAGAGGGGTAGCTCTCCATTTTCTTTCTCTCTTTTATTGAATAGGTTACGGTCCGGTTGAAATATTATCGATTATGTTTGTTAAAAACAACCTGAGGATTGATTATAAAAAACATTTGACATGTTTCTACGAACATTACGGATACTTTTTGGAATTTTCGTCGAACGGAACGAGGCTTTGGTTTTCTGAACATAACGCGCAACCCAAATGGCGTTTTTTTGTTATAAAAGTAATATTTATCGAACAAAAATAACATTTATTGTGTAACTGGGAGTCTCGTGAGTGCAAACATCCGAAGATTATCAAAGGTAAGCGATTCATTTCATTGCTTTTCTGACTTTCGTGACCATGCTAATTTGGGGCTAGCTGTTGTAGCATTGATTGATACACTCACAAAAGCTTGGATTGCTTTTGCTGCAAAGCATATTTTCAAAATCTGACACGATAGGTGGATTAACAACAAGCTAAACTGTGTTTTGGTATATTTCACTTGTGATTGCATGATTATAAATATTGTTAGTAATATTTTGCGCCCTGCAATTCAGCGGTTGTTTAGGAAAATGATCCCGCTAAAGGGATCCGTAGCGCAGAGAAGTTAACAGTCTGATGGCCTTGAGATATAAGCTGTTTTTCAGTCTCTTGGTCCCAGCTTTGATGCACCTGTACTGACCTCGCCTTCTAGATGATAGCGGGGTGAACAGGCAGTGGCTCGGGTGGTTGTTGTCCTTGATCACCGTTCTTGTGATCATTTTGACCCCACGGGGTGAGATCTTGCGTGGAGCCCCAGATCGAGGGAGATTATCAGTGGTCTTGTATGTCTTCCATTTCCTAATAATTGCTCCCACAGTTGATTTCTTCAAACCAAGCTGCTTACCTATTGCAGATTCAGTCTTCCCAGCCTGGTGCAGGTCTACAATTTTGTTTCTGGTGTCCTTTGACAGCTCTTTGGTCTTGGCCATAGTGGAGTTTGGAGTGTGACTGTTTGAGGTTGTGGACAGGTGTCTTTTATACTGATAACAAGTTCAAACAGGTGCCATTAATACAGGTAAAGAGTGGAGGACAGAGGAGCCTCTTAAAGAAGAAGTTACAGTTCTGTGAGAGCCAGAAATCTTGCTTGTTTGTAGGTGACCAAATACTTATTTTCCACCATAATTTGCAAATAAATTCATAAAAAATCATACAATGTGATTTTCTGATATTTTTTTTCTCATTTTGTCTGTCATTGTTGAAGTGTACATGTGTTGAAAATTACAGGCCTCTCTCATCTTTTTAAGTGGGAGAACTTGCACAATTGGTGGCTGACTAAATACTTTTTTGCCCCACTGTACCTGCCTGTAAAAGAAAAAAAGAGATGTGGGTAATGGATGACAGTTACTCCAAATGGTTTGAAGTTTTCCCCACATGAAGTGATATATGTGTATTGCTGTTGTTTTCTTTTCTTGTCTTTGTTTTTGTCTTGCTTCAATAACAAATCTCACCAGATTGGGTCTGCTGGATGGTCGGGATTTCTCCCTAAGGATTAGCCCTCTAACCCCCTGACCTGTAACTATGCAATGAAGTCGCTAAGATGATAGGGGAGTATAAGCCAAATTTGGTGGGGAAATGATTTCAACTGTGTATTGTTATTCTCTTTGACATGTTGTATTAAGTATATTGGTACTGTATTATTATTCTCTTTGACGATCTGTATTAAGAATATTGGTAGTAGTAATAATTTCTCATACAGTAAATCATTTGTCTGGATTTCCTGATTCAGAAATACCATAAACCAGGTATTCCCAAACCCCTAGGACGTGCAATGCCGTCGGGGGTACGGCATTTTCTTTTTCTTTTTTAAAATGTTTTTTCTTTACATTTTCAAACAGTCAATTTATATTTTCCAATGGGGCTATACATTTGGGTGAGGTTTTTTTTCACTGCCAAAAGCCTCTGCCGACCACTGCAAACGTACCGGTCCCCCCTTCAGCAGTGAGGTAATGGGAGCCGCTACCTGACCAAAACCCCGGATAAACCTCCGGTAGTAATTGGCAAACCCTAGAAACCGCTGCACCCCCTTTACCGTGGTGGGAGTCGGCCAATTACACACGGTTGAGATGCGGTCACTCTCCATCTCCACCCCTGAGGTGGAAATGCAGTACCCTAGGAAGCAGACGGACTGTTGGAAGAACAGGCATTTCTCAGCCTTGGCGTACAGGTCATGCTCCAACAGTCGACCAAGCACCTTGCGCACCAGGGACACATGCTCAGCGCGTGTAGCGGAGTATATCAGAATGTCATCAATATACACCATTACACCCTGCCCGTGCAGGTTCCTGAAAATCTTGTCTACAAAGGCTTGGAAGACTGATGGATCATTCATCAACCCTTACAGCATGACGAGGTACTCATAATGCCCTGAGGTCGTACTGAACGCCGTCTTCCACTCGTCTCCCTCCCGGATACGTACCAGGTTGTAAGCACTCCTGAGATCAAGTTTGGTGAAGAAGCGCACCCCGTGCATTGACTCAATCGCCGTGGCGATAAGAGGTAGCGGGTAACTGTACCACACAGTTATCTGATTAAGGCCTTGATATTCAATACACGGGCGCAGACCTCACTCCATCTTCACAAAAAAGAAACTCAAGGCGGCGGGGGAGGTGGAGGACCGAATGTACCCCTGACGCAGGGATTCGGAGACATATGTTTCCATAGCCACCGTCTCCACCTGTGACAGAGGATACACGTAACTCCTGGGAAGTGCAGCGTCTACCAGGAGATTTATCGCACAATCCCCTCGTCGATGGGGTGGTAATTGAGTCGCCTTCTTTTTGGAGAAGGCGAGAGCCAAATCGGCATATTCGAAGGGAATGCCTCGACCTGGTCTGGACCTGGTCTGGACTTTCCACCGTAGTAGCACTTACGGAAACCCCTAAACACCTCCCCGAGCACTCTCGCGACCACCCCGTGAGAGCCCTCCGTTGCTAACCAGGGAAGGCCTAGCACCACGGGAAAGGCATGAGAGTCAATGAGAAAGAGACTGATTCTCTCCGTGTGACCCCCCTGCGTCACCATGCCCAGAGGAGCGGTGGCCTCCCTAATCAACCCTGACCCTAATGGTCGACTATCTAAGGCGTGAACTGGGAAGGGCAAAGCCACATGAACGATGCGGATCCCTAAACTATATGCAAATGATCTGTCAATAAAATTCCCAGCCGCGCCTGAATCGACGAGCGCCTTATGCTGGGAATGCAGGGAAAACTCAGGAAAAATAACGAACAAAAACATGTGTGCAACAGAGGGCTCTGGGTGAGCCTGGTGCCTTCTCACCTGGGGTGACGCCAGAGTGCCCTGCCTGCTGCCTCGACCCCCAGAGGAACCAACCCGGCACCGACCGGCAGTGTGACCTCTGCGGCCACAGGTGGTGCACGAGACGGAACCTCCTCCGGTCTCCCTGAGCGCAGCACCTCCCAGCTCCATAGGCACCGGAGCGGTGGGGCTGGGAGAGGGACTCGACAGATCCCTCTCTGGACGTCCGTGGGTGACCAGCAGGTTATCCAACCGAATGGACAGGTCCACCAGCTGGTCGAAGGTGAGGGTGGTATCCCTGCAGGCCAACTCCCGACAGACATCCTCGCGCAGGCTGCATCGGTAGTGGTCGATAAGGGCCCTGTCGTTCCATCCCGCTCAGGCAGCCAGGGTCCGAAACTCCAGGGCGAACTCTTGTGCACTCCTCGTCCCCTGCCTCAGGTGGAAAAGACGTTCACCCGCCGCTCTACCCTCGGGCGGGTGGTCTAAGACTGCCCGGAAGCGGCGGGTGAACTCCGTGAAGTCGTCCTACGCCGCATCTCCTTCTCCCCACACAGCGCTCTCCCTGAGAGACACGAGACGAGGGCGGACACCCTCTCTCTTCCCGAGGGAGCCGGGTAAACGGTGCCCAGGTATAGGTAGCAGGAACCCCTGGCATTGTGCCGCTGTCCCTTCATACTCCCCGGGAAGAGCGAGACGCATCCCACTGGGACCGGGTACCGGAGGGACGAGTAGTGGGAACCCCTGTTGTGCTGGGGGAGGCGCTGGAGGGACCACCTGTCTCTCCCAGCGGTTCATGGTCTGGACGACGTGGTCCATCGCGACGCCGAGATGTTGGATCATCGCCACTTGCTCCTGGACGTGCTCCTCGACCCCTATACCAGTTGCACCTGCTCCTGCTGACTCCATATGGTGTGTGTGGTGTTCTGTAAGGGGTGCGTAACTGGTGGCAGGGAAGTCAGACGTAGGAGAGCAGAACTAGGTAATAGGCGGAGCAGTTCCAAAACCAACGGCATCAAGAAAATAACAACATGGGTACAAAACCCGACGCGCACCAGTCAACATGTGCACTTACAACAAACAATACCACACAAAGACATGGGGGGAACAGAGGGTTAAATACACAACACGTAATGAGGAAACTGAAAACCAGGTGTGTGGGAAAACAAGACAAAACAAATGAAAAATGGATCGGCAATGGCTAGAAGACCGGTGATGTCGACCGACGAACACCGCCCGAACAAGGAGAGGAACCGACTTCGGAAGAAGTCGTGACAATTCAACCATCTAGTGTTGCGAAATAACAACACAATGTCAAATACAGGTAGCCTGGTCAAATAATTATAATCTAATCACATTAACCATTACTCTCTCGCAGGAATTCCACTAACGGTCCGTATGTAGCCAAACGTAGCTGTTGCTCATGTTGGTATCAGTACTGATGGTGCAAAAGTCATGACAGGGAGACATAATGGAATGGTAACGCGAGTGCAAGCAGTTGCTCCCGACGCCACTTGGGTACACTGCATCATCTACCAAGAAGCTCTTGCTGCCAAGGGAATGCCTGACAGCTTGAAAAATGTTTTGGACACTACAGTGAAAATTGAACTCTCTCCGAACTCTCGTATATTTTCTGCACTATGCAATGATATGGGCAGCGATCATGTAATGCTTTTACAACATACATATGTGTGCTGGTTACAAGGGGCAAAGTATTGACATGTTTTTTTAAATTGAGAGACAAGCTTCAAGTTTTCTTTACTGACCATCATTTTCACTTCTCTGACAGCTTGCATGATGATACGTTTCTCACATGACTGGCCTATCTGGGTGATGTTTTTTCTCGCCGGAATGATCTGAATCTAGGATTACAGAGACTCTCCGCAACTATATTAAATGTATGGAACAAAATTGAGGCTATGATTAAGAAGTTGGAGCTCTTCTCTGACTGGATTAAGGACAACACACAGGTCTTTCCATCATTGTATGATTTTTTGTGTGCAAATTAACTCAAGCTTACAGACAATGTCAAATGTGATATAGCGAAACACCTGAGTGAGTTGGGTGCGCAACTACGCAGGTACTTTTGAGAAAGGGATGACACAAACAACTGGATTCATTATGCCCTGCCTCCAGTCCACTTAACAATATCTGAACAAGAGAACCTCATCAAAATTGCAACAAGCGGTTCTGTGAAAATGTCATTTAAATCAGAAGCCACTGCCAGATTTGTGGATTGGGCTGCGCTCAGAGTATCCTGCCTTGGCAAATCGCGCTGTTACGCTGATGCCCTTTGCAACCACGTACCTATGTGAGAGTGGATTCTCAGCCCTCACTAGCATGAAAACTAAATACAGGCACAGACTGTGTGTGGAAAATGATTTAAGACTGAGACTCTCTCCAATACAACCCAACATTGCAGAGTTATGTGCATCCTTTCAAGCACACCCTTCTCATTAACCTGTGGTGTTATTCACAATTTTCGATGAACAAATAAAGTATTATATGTAAGATGGCTAAATAAAAATTAAAAACACACTCATTTCATTATGTTAAGGATCCGCCCCTTTTTTCAATTTTCGCCTAAAATGACATACTAAATTCTAACTGCCTGTAACTCAGGCCCTGAAGCAAGGATATGCATATTCTTGGTACCATTTGAAAGGAAACACTTCGAAGTTTGTGGAATTTGAAAGGAATGACGTAGAATATAACGCAATAGATCAAGTAAAAGATAATACGAAGAAAGAAACAACCGTTCTTTTGTATTCTTTTTTGTACCATCATCTTTGAAATGCAAGAGAAAGGCCATAATGTTTTATTCCAGCCCAGGTACAATTTGGACTTTGGCCACTAGATGGCAGCAGTGTATGTGCAACGTCTTAGACTGATCCAATGAACCATTGCATTTCTGTTCAAAATGTTGTATCAAGACTGCCCAAATGTGCCTAATTTGTTTATTAACAACTTTTCATGTTCAAAATTGTGCACTCTCCTCAAACAATAGCATGGTATTCTTTCACTGTAATAGCTACTGTAAAATTGGACAGCTCTGTTAGATTAACAATAATTTAAGCTTTCTGTCAATATCAGATATGTCTATGACCTGGGAAATTTTCTTGTTACTTACAACCTCATACTAATCACATTAGCCTACGTTAGCTCAGCCATCCCAAAGTCGGGACACCGATCCTGTAGAGAATACACTTGAGATGTGGTTGGTTTAGCTTGACCGGCATAAAGGGAGGGCGGAGTTTGTACTTTTGGCAATATTCCAATGGTTCAATTTTACAGGGCGAGAAAGACCTGTCGCACCCAAATGCAAGTATTTGACAATGTATTTGACCCAGGTATGAAGCTTAGATTAAGATTAATACAAGACTAATGCCCAGACAACTATTTGACATCAGAGTTAAGTGTAATTACAGAAAAAAGTCACTAGTGGGAGTTGTTTGGGTGAAGAACTCACCTGACACTGTATGTCATTGGTTTCCTTCTCGGTCTCCATGACAACTGCCCCTGAACTCCACTCCACTGTTCTGGTCAGAACATCTGACCTCTCCTCTGTTGTCATGGCAACCTGGTCACCATTACCTATCACCACCTGGGCTACATGTCCAACAGGGGAGAGACATGGTCAGCTACACTACTTACAATATTCAATACACAAAATAACACGGATGGTTCTGGTCCTGGATGCTTATTGACTGATACTGTATTCCAAACTTGTGTATATATCCCAATGAAAATGTCAAGTTAATGGACATGTGTACAATATCACCAATTAAAAATAAGTTAAATGGAGAAAATAGGATTAAAAGGTTCCTTACAGAAAATAACTGCCTGGCAAACTTTCCAATTGTTTTGCCACAGACAACCTGAGATCTTTGCAGCCATCAGTGAGAGGTGTGTCTGGTCTGACCTTGTGAGGAGATGGATGTGGTGAGTCCATTGCCATCAGAGAGGAAGCGTGTGTTGTTGATCAGCAGGTCAAACTTGGTGCTACGACACGTGTTGGTGCACAGAGTGCTGTGTTCATAGAAGTCTAGCTGCCCAGAGTCCATCATCTTCCTGAAGGAGAGAGATTATTAGATAAAGGACAAGAGTGAGTAAAGACAGAGTGAAGAGAAGGGACCCATCGTCTACATCAATCACCTCAGGTTGATTTTCCCCTCAGACCTGGGATCCTAACTGGCAACCCTCCAGTTTCTGGTCCACCTATAACTTCTACACTACCTATAGATTATGTCTATCTAATTATCTCAGATCTCTGCACAAGTGCTTAGGGGCTAGAGGGCAGGGGTTAATTTGGGACTGGTTGACTCTACCTACCTGAGCATGACCCCTCCATCCGGATACTCTCTTCCTTCAGTGTAGAGTTCCCAGACGTGGACAAACTGCTTGGAGACTAAATGTGATTCTAAGTACAACACTCAATCATGAATGATTCATCTCAAAGGACATTGGTTATTTCAACTTAATGACTGCCTCAGGACCTGAGACTGAAGGACGCACCGACCGCTGCCATCTGGGATGGCATATTATTCCACCAGTGGCATATCAACTAGAATCACGTGTACCATCCAATCCCTACAAAATAGCATTTTTACTACTTAAAACATGTATGAAATTCCAATCTCCTATCCCTTGAAGCTCTTTCACTGCTTTCACATTTCAGTGCCTACCAAATTGTGTATCTACTGTAGGTTTATTGAAAAACATAGGATAACCATCAACTGAATCAGCCCAGCCCTATATATACAGGTAATCTTGAGCGGCAGGTAGCCTAGTGGTTAGAGCTTTTTCAGCCTCCCGCGCCTCTCTGATTCAGAGGGGTTGGGTTAAATGCGGAAGATACATTTCAGTTGTAGAATGTAGAATTAACCAGCTGAATTCTACTGGTAACCTTCCAATCACAACATAGTTAAAGACTCAATGATTTAAAGAAGGTCATAGAGACTCAGAGCAACAGATCTGAGATCTGAGACTACTGGATCACAGGGGTAAAGAGAATGGACCAATGGAGAGGAAGATGACAGAACGACAAGACAGACAAGAGCCTGTGCTATGCGTAATAATGGTGATGCCAAAATGGAGGAAATGCCAGTCCACTGGCTGGCCATCTGGGCAGGGTGGGCAGGGTCAGAGGGTATGAGGGACCCCTGAGTGGTGGGCAGAGCTTCAATTTACAGTCAGCATGGGGAGCCAATGAGCCTAAAGTGTGTGAGTCTGTCTGTCTGTGTGTGTGTGTGTGTGTGTGTGTGTGTGTGTGTGTATCTGTCTGTGTGCATGCATGTGCATATACATGTGCATTCCTCCCTCCCATCCTGCATAAACGTATACATCCAATATTTGTTAACCAAGAAATGAAACTTTATGACAGGTTAATATTTAGGAACTATACATTATCATATCAGACCGACCGTCACCTTGTCCCTGCTCTGTGTATGTGTCAAATCAAATCAAATTGTATTGGTCACATGCAGATGTTAATGCGAGTGTAGCGAAATACTTGTGAATCTAGTTCTGACTATGCAGTAATATCTAACAAGTAATCTAACAATTTGCTTGTGTGTGCTTTTGTGTGTGTGCATGTGCTGGTGTGCATCATCATTAAACACTCAAACTTCCGGCAACAGCTGCCAATATTTCCCACCCAGCACCGTAGACTCTGGGTCTGCTGGGTCACAGTGCAAAAGCATCAGCATCAGCTTGGAGCAGTGGAAGAGATCTCTGGAATGATGAATCATGCTTCCCCATCTGGCAGTCTGACCGATGAATTTGGGTTTGGCGGATGCCAATAGAACACTACCTGCACAAATGCTGTAAAGTTTGGTGGGGGAGGAATAACGGTCTGGGGCTGTTTTTCATAGTTCGGGCTAGGCCCCTTAGTTTCAGTGAATGGTAATCAACACTACAGCATACAATGACACTCTCAACGATTCTGTGCTTCCAACTTTGTGGCAACAGTTTGGGAAAGGCCCTTTCCTGTTTCAGCATGACAATGCCCCCGTACAAAAAGCGAGGTTCATACAGAAATGGTTTGTCGAGATCAGTGTGGATGAACTTGACTGGTCTGCACAGAGCCCTGACCTCAACCCCATCGAACACCTTTGGGATGAATTGGAATGCTGACTGCGAGCCAGGTCTAATTACCCAACATCAGTGCCAAACCTCACTAATGCTCTTGTGGCTAAATGGAAGCAAGTTCCGCAGCAATGTTAAAAAATGCAAGTGGAAAGCCTTCCCAGAAGAGTGGAGGCTGTTGTAGCTGCAAAGGGGGAACCAACTCCATATTAATGCTCATGATTTTGGATTGAGATGTTCGACGAGCAGGTGTCCACATACTTTTCATCATGTAGTGTATTACATTAAAGATAGATGGGTGCACGCACACACAGATGCATTCACAAACACACACACTCAGCCCCTCAAAGCCCAGCACTGCACTCATGGAGGATAATGATCAACAGGCTCACTGTGTAGAAAAGACAGAGAAGAGGGAACCAAGACTACTGATCTACAGAAAAGAGGAGGGAGGGAGGTTGGGAGAAAGGGAAAGCGAGAAAGAGAGAGAGAGAATGAGGCCCACATATCCACAAGGGAAGAGGATGGAGGGAACAGGATGGGGACTGAAATGCGTGAACAGCTGTCAATGTTCTCTTGATCCTAATTTTCCTGGCAGTAACACCCTCTGTGACTTGTTCCAGACACACTAGGGCCATTATAACCAAAGGACCAACTAACCAATCGTTAGGGAGGTAAGGAAGGGGGTGAGCGCCAGACGGGAGCCAGAAGAAAAACAAACATCCTTGGAGGAGTGTAGCTGTTAATCATCTTGGAGTGTAATGAAAAGAGCATTAGCTACTGGTCTCCTGACACCTAACATCCTGCAGTGGTTCCACACACACAAACACACACACACACAGATTCAACAGTGGCAGGTGGGCTGGCAGTGTTGTTTGCTATATTAAAATATAACGGGTGTTTTATTATCTTGGACATTTTGCAATAGTGCAATAACATAGCTTGGGCAAATATGGGTTGATCTAAGCATTGTTTCGTCAGGATAATTTGGTCAAGTCTACTGATAACCTAATCAAATACCATATAATTTTTGTTGGCAGTGTGGATTATTGGGAGGTGGGGCAAGAATGAGTTTTTAGAATAGGTGTAACTTGCTTTTTCAGCTTCACTCCAGTAAACACAACAGATGGAGAAAAGCATAGCACTCTAATATATCTACACACAAAGTGCATTCGGAAAGTATTCAGACCCCACTTTTTCAACATTTTGTTACGTTACAGCCTTATTCTAACATGGATTCTTTATGTATTTTTCCCTCATCAATCTACACACAATACCCCTAATGAAAATAAATAGTTTTTTAAGAAAAAAAATTACATTAGTATTCAGACCCTTTACTCAGTACTTTGCTACCTTTGGCAGCAATTACAGCCTCGAGTCTTCTTGGGAATGACACTACAAGCTTGGCACACCTCTATTTGGGGAGTTTCTCACATTCTTCTTTGCAGATCCTCTCAAGCTCTGTCAGGTTGGATGGGGAGTGTCGCTGCACAGCTATTTTCAGGTCTCTCCAGTGATGTTCGATCGGTTTCAAGTCCGGGCTCTGGCTGGGCCACTCAAGGACATTCAGAGACTTGTCACGAAGCCACTCCTGCGTTGTCTTGGCTGTGTGCTTAGGGTCATTGTTCTGTTGGAATATGAACCTTCACTGAGGTCCTGAGCGCTCTGGAGCAGGTTTTCATCAAGGATCTCTCTGTACTTTGCTCCGTTCATCTTTCCCTCGGTCCTGACTAGTCTCCCAGTCCCTTCTGCTGAAAAACATCCCCACAGCATGATGCTGCCACCACCATGCTTCTTGTAGGAATGGTGCCAGGTTTCCTCCAGACATGACGCTTGGCATTCAGGCCAAAGAGTTCACTCTTGGTTTCATCAAACCAGAGAATCTTGTTTCCCTTGGTCTGAGAGTCCTTTAGGTGCCTTTTGGGAAACTCCAAGCGGGCTGTCATGTGCCTTTTACTCAGGAGTGGCTTCCGTCTGGCCACTCTACCATAAAGGTCTGATTGTTGGACTGCTGCAGAGATGGTTGTCCTTCTGGAAGGTTCTCACATCTCCACAGAGGAACTCTGGAGCTCTGTCAGAGTGACCATTGGGTTCTTGGTCACCTCCCTGACCAAGGCCTTTCTCCCACGATTGCTCAGTTTGGTGGGGTGGCTATCTCTAGGAAGAGTCTTGGTGGTTCCCAACTTCTTCCATTTAAGAATGATGGAGACCACTGTGTTCTTGGGGACCTTCAATGCTGCATACATTTTTTGGTACCCTTCCCCAGATCTGTGCCTCGACACAGTCCTGCTCTACGGACAATTCCTTTGTCTTCATGGCTTGGTTTTTACTCTGACATGCACTGTCAACTGTGGGACCATACAGTATATAGACAGGTGTGTGCCTTTCCAAATCATGTCCAATCAATTGAATTTACCAAAAGTGGACTCCAATCAATTTGTAGAAATTTCTCAAGGATGATCAACGGAAACAGGATGCACCTGAGCTCAATTTTGAGTCTCATAGCAAAGGGTCTGAATATTTATGTCAATAAATATTTATTTTTTATTAATTTGCAAACATAAAAAAAACAGTTTTTGCTTTGTCATTATGGGGTATTCTGTGTAGACTGATGGGGGGGAAACAATTTTATCAATTTTAGAATAAGGCTGTAACGTAAAAAAAAAATTGAAAAAAAGTCAAAGGGTCTGAATACTTTCCAAATGCACTGTATCTTTTCATTATTTCACGATTGCGTGTTTTCTACCCAGCACCTACAAGTCAATGGATGTGAGTACACTACATTTGAAATGAGTCAACAAGGACAGGACAAAAAAAAAGGGCTTACCGAAGAATAAATATGATTTTAGAACGCTTATGCTTCGTTCCATGAGATGGACAGAACAGGTATACAGATGTGGAATTCACACTTTCTTTTGGACAAGAGAAACTCTAGCACACTTGCATTTTTTTTGTCATAATACCACCATCAATGTTTAGTACCAGATCCATCTTTCAATCATTGAGGCCAACATTTCCCACCTGCCAGGTGTCTTTGCGAAAGGAAAATGTTTCCCATTTAATTGTTTTACAACTCCGCAAAGATGTTTTATTTCAACATTATCCCTTTTGCCAGGTGTGTCATTGATAATAACTTCTATAGTACTGATAGCTATGTGCTTTAACAAACATTGATATTGGAACATTGCCAAAACTTAACATATAAGTACCTCAAGGAAGCAACATTCAACAGATCCTCACTGAGACCTCACTACAACAGTCATGATGTACCAGGCTTTTCTGCTGACAATCTCTCTACTGATGGTGTTTCAGACGTCGTGCATAAACACTTCACCGCTTGATTCTGTAAAAACTATTGAGCAGGCAAGAGCTCCAAAAGTTAGCTTGAGCCGTCTTGATGAGCTAAGAAATAGGGCTAAATTCATTGGCAGAAGCTGCAAGGAAGTTAAGGACAGATATGGTCAAGTTGAAGACGGTCTGTACTACCTGACCACGTCTACTGGGGTGGTGTACCAGACCTTCTGTGACATGACCACAGCGGGCGGCGGCTGGACTCTGGTGGCAAGCGTGCATGAGAACAACATCTATGGGAAGTGCATGAATGGTGACCGCTGGACGAGCCAGCAGGGCAACAATGCCAACTGGCCACAAGGGGAAGGCAACTGGGCTAACAGAAAGACTTTCGGAACAGTGGAGGGAGCCACGGACGATGACTTCAAGAATCCTGGCTACTATGACATAGATGCAGAAGACATGTCGGTGTGGCACGTTCCCAACAAAACGCCCTTTTACCACTGGAACCTGGCCGCCATCATGCGCTACCACACTGAGAGGCGCTTCCTCCATCTGTACGGAGGAAACCTGTACTACCTCTTCCACCGCTACCCGGTCGAGTACAACGTTGGAAAACACCTGTCCGACAATGGACCCTCCATTCCCATAGTGTATGRCCTCGGGGACAAAGAGTCCACCAAAATGTTCTACGGCCTTAACACTAGAGGGGAGACTGAGGGAGGCTTTATCAGTTTCARAGCCATAAACCATGAACGGGCGGCCACAGCCATCTGCTCCGGGGTCAAACCCAAAGGCGGTGAGGTTGATGCATACTGTATTGGTGGTGGTGGGTTTTTCCTGAGGGTAACCCTCTTCAGTGTGGGGATTTCACCTCCTTTGCCTGGGACGGCTATGGACCCATGTAGGTTGGAGTGCATCAAACAGATGCTGGAGTCAGCTGTGTTACTCTTTTACGCTAATTCACAGTGCATTTACTTTTCTTTGATTGCATGAGAGATAGATTTGAAATGAAAAAGTACATTTCAAAGTGATTTAGGTAATACCTTTGATCCTTTTTCTCTATTAAATCCATTTCTCGAAAGAAACATCATGAAGCAATAACCATTCCATTCATCATAAAATATTTGAATCTCACACAATCATTAAATGCTTATAGCTGATAGAGACAAATATTAGGTCATGTGAGGTCTTAATAACTGAATTACGGTAAAGGTTACTGTAAACCACTTTGTGACACCTGTTGTGTTGGGGTGAAGGGCGCTGGAAATTCAGTATATGGACTGTGTGTGCTTGTTTGAACTTTCTTCCTGCAATAACGTAACAATAAAGTAGTCTATTGATCTGAGAGCATGAAATGAGCCTACTGTACTTTTTCATTATAATATTTCTCACTTCTTTTTTTGTGGGTGTGTCGGGGAGGGGGGTAAAATGAATTTACATCTCCAAATTTGTCTAGAGAGATGGAGTGGACATATTCCGAGAAGGAGGAGAGAGAGAGAGAGCATATTCTGAGAGAGAGAGAGAGAGAGAGAGAGAGAGAGAGAGAGAGAGAGAGATTACAAAGGAGAGAGGGAGAGAGAGAGGACATATTCTGAGAGAGAGATTACAAAGGAGGGAGAGAGAGAGAGAGAGAGAGAGCAGAAAGGACATGTTCTGAGTGCTGTAATAATGCCTCAGTGTATGGACATGACTAGCCATGTGATGTTTTGAAATGTAGATATACATTATATGCTGCTGGCTGTCGGATTAAAACATGTTTGTCACTTGAAGAAAGACACTGGGCATGATCGTATTTAATTAATTGTGCTCCTGTGGCACACAGACATGGCTGAGAGGCAGCAAGTGACATAGTGATGAAGAGAAGAAAAGCAGCCAGCCCGGCCTCAGCATGTCCATGGCCATACAGCATCATTATTTCTGGGTCTGTTTCCCTGGTTGAGGCTTTCCTGGAGGTTGAGAGCCAGCGATGCAACCACCACCATCAGAGTAAAAGACACATAACTAGGGTGTTCTGGCTAACACACTTCACCTTGTGTTAGGATCACAGTCACACACAGCCGTACACTCACACACACACACACACACACACAGCTCACTCTCTCATATTTGCGCCTCTTCGATGGTCCAACGTACCTGTCTGTTGTTCAGTGCTTCCCAGGTCCATACGGACCGTGAGTGGACTTCTCACGAGAGAGTAACGGTTAATGTGATTGGATGCTAAATATTTGACTAGGCTACCTGTATTTGACATTGTGTTGCTATTTCAGTGAACACTAGATTGTCATTTGAGTGGGCATTCTATGTTCTATTTTCTATGTTTTTGTATTTCTTTGTTTTGGCCAGGTATGGTTCTCAATCAGGGACAGATGTCTATCGTTGTCTCTGATTGGGAACCATACTTAGGTAGCCCTTTTCCCTCCTTTCTGTGTGGGAAGTTGTCTTTGTTTGTGGCACTATATGCCCTTAAGCTTCACAGTCGTTTTGGTATTGTTTATTGTTTTGTCGGCGACATTCTAAATAAAAGGAATATGTACACTTACCACGCTGCACCTTGGTCCAGTTCTTTAGACGGCCATGACATAGATGGTTGACTTTAATTTTTGGCAGTGAAGTGAGGCTACTCAGGCAGAAAAAAAACTCACCTGAGTGTTGAGCCCCGTAGGGAAAACATAAATGGACTGTTTGAAAATCTGAAGATTTTAAAAAAAATATATATTGTTTATTTTTTTTAAATGTGATTCACATTTTGATTTGGCGTACCCCCGACAGTATTGCGCGTACCCATGGGGAATACCTGCACTAAACAGATGGTAAGCTCAACTCCGTGGCCAGCGGGAGAATGAACACTGGCAAGGCAAAGGGGGTAAGGTGGGAGGCAGTCTGGTCAGCCTCCATATATATATATCCTAGAAGATCAGATCCAGCTATTAAACTGCTTTGTCCTGCTGGAGGCGGACGTACCAGCCCCGGGAGTCAGGTCTGATCCTGGGATTACACCAACAGCCAGCAAGGGACACCCTCCACAGCTCAGCTGGTTGCTGATCAAAAGAAACAAGGTCTTGGGTCCTCCTCCATTTCCCAGAGGTTTCCTACACAATCCACTGCTACATGTACGGTGAGTCAGGCTGGCATGAGTCAAAGCACACCTCCTCCCCCTTGCCCGAGGCAGGCCCATTCTGTTTCACCTCTTCCTTTCATCGGATTCCATCACGACCACCATCGTCATGGGCAGCTCGATGGTGAGAGGTTTTGGCCTGCCTGGAGCTTGTGGGCCGACCAAGGTGTCATGTTTTGTCTTTGATCATGTCTTGTCCCTGTGCTTCCCTCTGCTGGTCTTATTAGGTTCTTTCCCTCTTTCTCTCTCTCTCTCTCCTCTCCCTTCATCCCTCTCCCGCTCTCTCTCTCTATCGTTCCGTTCCTGCTCCCAGCTGTTTCTCATTCTCCTAACGACCTCATTTACTCTTTCACACCTGTCCCCTATTTTGCCCTCTGATTAGAGTCCCTATTTCTCCCTCTGTTTCCGCTTCTGTCCTTGTCGGATTCTTGTTTGATGTTTGCTGTCCTGTGTCCTTGTTCCGCCCTGTCGTTTTCTTTGCCTTCTTCAGATGCTGCGTGTGAGCAGGTGTCTATGTCAGTACGGCCAGTGCCTTCCTGAAGCGACCTGCAGTCTGTGGTCGCGTCTCCAGTCGTTCCTCTCTATTGACGAGAGGATTTCAGTTTCCTGTTTTGGATTTACCATTGATAATATCCAGGAGAATCATTATTTGTTTAATACTGAATAAAGACTCTGTTACTATTACGTCGCTTTTGGGTCCTCATTCACCAGCATAACAGAAGAATCCGACCAAGATGGACCCAGCGACTATGGATTCTCTCAACACTGCCGTCGAGTTCCAGGGAGCAATGCTCGGCAGACACGAGCAGGAATTGTTTGCTGCTCGTCATGCCGTTGAGACCCTGGCCGCTCAGGTCTCCGATCTCTCTGGACAGTTTCAGAGTCTTCGTCTCGTGCCACCAGCTACTTCCTGGTCTTCCGAGTCTCCGGAACCTAGGGTTAATAACCCACCATGTTACTTCTGGGCAGCCCACTGAGTGTCGCTCTTTTCTCACCCAGTGTGATATTGTGTTCTCTCTCCAGCCCAACACGTACTCTAGTGAGAGAGCTCGGATCGCTTACGTCATATCACTCCTTACTGGTCGGGCTCGGGAGTGGGGCACAATATCTGGGAGGCAAGGGCTGAGTGTTCTAACGATTATCAGAACTTTAAAGAGGAGATGATACGGGTTTTTGATCGTTCAGTTTTTGGGAAGGAGGCTTCCAGGGCCCTGGCTTCCCTATGTCAAGGTGATCGATCCATAACGGATTACTCTATAGAGTTTCGCACTCTTGCTGCATCCAGTGACTGGAACGAGCCGGCGTTGCTCGCTCGTTTTCTGGAGGGACTCCACGCTGAGGTTAAGGATGAGATTCTCTCCCGGGAGGTTCCTTCCAGCGTGGACTCTTTGATTGCACTGCCCATCCGCATAGAACGACGGGTAGATCTTCGTCACCGAGCTCGTGGAAGAGAGCTCGCGTTAACGGTGTTTCCCCTCTCCGCATCTCAACCATCTCCTCCCACCGGCTCAGAGACTGAGCCCATGCAGCTGGAGGTATTCGCATCTCGACTAAGGAGAGGGAACGGAGAATCACCAACCGCCTTTGCCTCTATTGCGGTTCTGCTGGACATTTTGTCATGTCATGTCCAGTAAAAGCCAGAGCTCATCAGTAAGCGGAGGGCTACTGGTGAGCGCTACTACTCAGGTCCTCTCCATCAAGATCCTGTACTACTTGTCGGTCCATCTACGCTGGACCGGTTCGGCTGCTTCCTGCAGTGCCTTGATAGACTCTGGGGCTAGGGTTGTTGTTTATGGACGAAGCATGGGCCGGAAACATGACATCCTCTCAGACAGTTAGGGAAGCCCACGCCCATGTTCGCCTTAGATGGTAGTCTTCTCCCCAGTATCAGATGTGAGACAGTACCTTTAACCCTCACAGTATCTGGTAACCACAGTGAGACCATTTTCCTTTTTGATTTTTCGTTCACCTTTTACACCTGTTGTTTGGGTCATCCCTGGCTAGTATGTCATAATCCTTCTATTAATTGGTCTAGTAATTCTATCCTATCCTGGAACGTTTCTTGTCATGTGAAGTGTTTAATGTCTGCTATCCCTCCTGTGTCTTTGTCCCCTCTACTCAGGAGGAACCTGGTGATTTGACAGGAGTGCCGGAGGAATATATGATCTGCGCACGGTCTTCAGTCGGTCCAGAGCCAGCTCCCTTCCTCCTCACCGGTCGTATGATTGTTGTATTGATCTCCTTCCGGGGACCACTCCCCCTCGGGTAGACTATACTCTCTGTCGGCTCCCGAACGTAAGGCTCTCGAGGATTATCTGTCTGTTTCTCTCGACGCCGTACCGTGGTGCCCTTCCTCTCCCGCCGGAGCGGGATTTTTCTTTGTTAAGAAGAAGGACGGTACTCTGCGCCCTCGCGTGGATATATCGAGGGCTGAATGACATAACGGTTAAGAATCGTATCCGCTTCCCTTATGTCGTCAGCCTTCGAGATTTTGCAGGGAGCCAGGTGCTTTACTAAGTTGGAACCTTCGTAACGCTTACCATTCTCGTACGCATCAGAGAGGGGACGAGTGGAAAACGGCGTTTAACACTCCGTTAGGGCATTTTGAATACCGGGTTCTGCCGTTCGGTCCTCGCTAATGCTCCAGCTGTCTTTCAGGCATTAGTTAATGATGTACTGAGAGACATGCTGAACATTTTTGTTTTCGTTTACCTTGACGATATCCTGATTTTTTCACCGTCACTCGAGATTCATGTTCAGCACGTTCGACGTGTACTCCAGCGCCTTTTAGAGAATTGTCTCTACGTGAAGGCTGAGAAGTGCGCCTTTCATGTCTCCTCTGTCACATTTCTCGGTTCTGTATTTTCCGCTGAAGGCATTCAGATGGATCCCGCTAAGTTCCAGGCTGTCAGCGATTGGCCCGTCCCTAAGTCACGTGTCGAGTTGCAGCGCTTTTCTCGGTTTCGCTAATTTCTATCGGCGTTTCATTCGTAATTTCGGTCAAGTGGCTGCCCCTCTCACAGCTCTGACTTCTGTCAAGACTTGCTTTAAGTGGTCCGGTTCCGCCCAGGGAGCTTTTGATCTCCTCAAGAAGCGTTTTACATCCGCCCCTATCCTTGTTACTCCTGACGTCACTAAACAATTCATTGTCGAGGTTGACGCTTCAGAGGTGGGCGTGGGAGCCATTCTGTCTCAGCGCTTCCATTCTGACGATAAGGTCCATCCTTGCGCTTACTTTTCTCATCGCCTGTCGCCATCGGAGCGCAACTATGATGTGGGTAACCGCGAACTGCTCGCCATCCGCTTAGCCATAGGCGAATGGCGACTGGTTGGAGGGGGCGACCGTCCCTTTTGTCGTTTTGGACTGACCATAAGAACCTTGAGTACATCCGTTCTGCCAAACGACTAATGCACGTCAAGCTCGTTGGGCGTTGTTTTTCGCTCGTTTCGAGTTCGTGATTTCCTATCGCCCGGGAAATAAGAACACCAAGCCTGATGCCTTATCCCGTTCTTTAGTTCTTCTGTGGCTTCTACCGACCCCGAGGGATTCTCCCTGAAGGGCGTGTTGTCGGGTTGACTGTCTGGGGAATTGAGAGACAGGTAAAGCAAGCACTCACTCACACTGCGTCCGCGCGCGCTTGTCCTAGTAACCTTCTGTTCGTTCCTGTCTCTACTCGTCTGGCTGTTCTTCAGTGGGCTCTCTCTGCCAAGTTAGCTGGCCACCCGGCGTTCGGGGTACGCTTGCTTCTATCGCCAGGGTTTTGGTGGCCTACTCAGGAGCGGGAACGCGTCGTTTCGTGGCTGCTTGTTCGGACTGCGCAAGACTAAGTCAGGTAACTCTCCTCCTGCCGGTCGTCTCAGACCGCTTCCCATTCCTTCTCGACCATGGTCTCACATCGCCTTAGACTTTATTACCGGTCTGCCTTCGTCTGCGGGGAAGACTGTGATTCTTACGGTTATCGATAGGTTCTCTAAGGCGGCACATTTCATTCCCCTCGCTAAGCTTCCTTCCGCTAAGGAGACGGCACAAATCATCATTGAGAATGTGTTCAGAATTCATGGCCTCCCGTTAGACGCCGTTTCAGACAGAGGTCCGCAATTCACGTCACAGTTTTGGAGGGAGTTCTGTCGTTTGATTGGTGCTTCCGTCAGTCTCTCTTCCGGGTTTCATCCCAGTCTAACGGTCAAGCAGAAAGGGCCAATCAGTCGATGGGTCGCATATTACGCAGCCTTTCGTTTCGAAACCCTGCGTCTTGGGCAGAACAGCTCCCCTGGGCTGAGTACGCTCACAACTCGCTTCCTTCGTCTGCTACCGGTCTATCTCCGTTTCAGAGTAGTCTTGGGTACCAGCCTCCTCTGTTCTCGTCCCAGCTCGCCGAGTCCAGCGTTCCCTCCGCTCAGGCTTTTGTCCAACGTTGTGAGCGCACCTGGAGGAGGTTCAGGTCTGCACTTTGCCGTTACAGGGCGCAGACTGTGAGAGCCGCCAAATAAACGTAGGATTAAGAGTCCTAGGTATTGTCGCGGTCAGAGAGTGTGGCTTTCCACTCGTAACCTTCCCTTACGACAGCTTCTCGCAAGTTGACTCCGCGGTTCATTGGTCCGTTCCGTGTCTCTCAGGTCGTCAATCCTGTCGCTGTGCGACAGGCAACATTCCGCAACATCTTCGTCGCATCCACCCTGTCTTCCATGTCTCTTGTGTCAAGCCTTTTCTTCGCGCCCCGTTCGTCTTCCCCCCCCCCCCGTCCTTGTCGAGGGCGCTCCTATTATACAGTACGGAAGATCATGGACATGCGTTCTCGGGACGTGGTCACCAGTACTTAGTGGATTGGGGAGGGTTACGGTCCTGAGGAGAGGAGTTGGGTTCCATCTCGGGAGTGCTGGACCGTTCGTTGATTGATGATTTCCTTCGTTGCCGCCAGGGTTCCTCCTCGAGTGGCGCCAGGAGGCGCTCGGTGAGTGGGGGGGTACTGTCATGTTTTGTCTTTGATCATGTCTTGTCCCTGTGCTTCCCTCTGCTGGTCTTATTAGGTTCTTTCTCTTTCTCTCTCTTCTCTCCTCCTCCCTCTCTCCTCTCCCGCTCTCTCTCTCTATCGTTCCGTTCCTGCTCCCAGCTGTTTCTCATTCTCCTAACGACCTCATTTACTCTTTCACACCTGTCCCCTATTTTGCCCTCTGATTAGAGTCCCTATTTCTCCCTCTTTTTCCGCTTCTGTCCTTGTCGGATTCTTGTTTGATGTTTGCTGTCCTGTGTCCTTGTTCCGCCCTGTCGTGTTCTTTGCCTTCTTCAGATGCTGCGTGTGAGCAGGTGTCTATGTCAGCTACGGCCAGTGCCTTCCTGAAGCGACCTGCAGTCTGTGGTCGCGTCTCCAGTCGTTCCTCTCTATTGACGAGAGGATTTCAGTTTCCTGTTTTGGATTTACCATTGATAATATCCAGGAGAATCATTATTTGTTTAATACTGGAATAAAGACTCTGTTACTATTACGTCGCTTTTGGGTCCTCATTCACCAGCATAACACAAGGTCCACTGTCACCCAGGTGCACGTGTCCAAGACATCAACTGCTTCCTGCCCACTACTATAATATTGGCACCATTGTCACTCACGTTGGATTTAACGACATTTGTTTAAAGCAATCTGAGAAACTGAAGAAGGACTACAGCATTCTCTTGAACACCCTTGTTTGCACAGGGAAGAAAACAGTCATCTCTGACCCCCTGCCATGCTATAGAAGGGGTTCGGAACTGCCTTGCTGCCGTAAATGAGTTCCTGAAGAAACTCTGTAAAGACAGGAATGTCTTCCTTTGTGACTTGCTGTGGGAGCAACCAACACTCTTTAAAAGACATGGGATTCACCCTAAGTGCAGGGGTTCCAGGATTATCTCCATCAACATAACGAACTGCTTAAGAGACTGACGGCTTGGGTTTGGTAGCGCTCCAGTCCTCCCTGTCATATTAACCAACAGAGGACATGGAAATCATATTATATCCCAGAGAAATAGAAGTGCAGTGAATGTAAGTAACCTCATCTATGTTCCTTCAACTGTTAGCTCCGAGGGTATTGTCTGCATTAATTAAATGCACATTGAATTCCACTGTTTGCACTGAAACTGTCTGCCTTAGGAAGAAGCCCACTGTGGGCAGCCCACTCAATACCATTGCCTCAAATGTAAACGTCACTGACATGTCTACCTCGGATCAGCCTCTCAGAATAGCACTAAAAACAAACAAATACCCAATAAAAGGACTAAATTAACATATGTATCCTGAGAAACAAGGTTCATGAAATTGACAAATTCTAACATCCGAAATTATTCATATTCTGTCCATCTCTGAAACACACTTAGATCATTCCTTTGATGATATAGTAATAGCTATACATGGTAATGCAATATATAGGAAAGATAGAAATGCAAATGGAGGAGGTGTTGGTATGTATGTCCAGTCATATTCCTGTTAGGCTGAGAGAAGATCTCATGTCAGATGATGTTGAAATAATATGGCCTGGGTTGGGTAAATTACTTTCTAAATATAATCTGTTACAGTTACTAGATACCTGTCCAAAATTGTAATCAAGTAATGTAACTTTTGGATTACCCAAACTCAGTAACGTACTCTGATTACATTCAGTTACTTTTAGATTACTTTTCCCGTAGCATTTGAAGAAGACACAAATGTATGTTACCAATTTAACAACATCTATTGCAGGATAAATGAATGTTAAAGTTTACATAGCTGGCCATATGTGGATGTTACATTTTACTTCATGGGTTGGTTATGTAGGCTTCTTCTAACCCATCGCTTTCTACTACATATAATAATACGATTCAATTATATCTTTACATTTAAAACCAAAGTCTATCAGAATTCCAGTGATTCAAATAAATGTTATACCCCTTGATCTTCAAGAATAGGACTTGGATATATGGAAGTATGGATTAGCCAAATTGTTTTACCTGAACATAACTCAAAAACTAAGGACTTATTAGCCATCCCTACTCTGTTGTTTATGATTTTGTTGTCATGGAGGACTGATTGGGCTCATTGATTCGAGTTGAAAAATAAATGCTGTGCTCGTGGAATGGCATGCTTTGAGCACTACTGAAAAGTGATATTTACATGTGAAAAATGTATGTCATGTGCTGCATTTGCTATGGGCCTATTTTTTTACCTTTTTGTTGGTGACACTTTGATATCTTGTTTAAAACATGTCTTGGGTACGTGAGACGTTAGCGTCCCACCTCTTCAACAGCCAGTGAAACTGCTGGGCGCCAAATTCAAATACAGAAATACTCATTATAAAAATTCAGAAAACAAAACATATTTTACATAGGTTTAAAGATGAACTTCTTGTGAATCCAACCATGGTGTCAGATTTAAAAATGCTTTACGGCGACAGCATACCTTACGATTATTTGAGAACATAGCCCACTAGACAAATCATTACAAACAGTAACCAGCCCAGTAGAACAGTTACACAAATCAGAAATAGAGATAAAATGAATCCCTTACCTTTGATGATCTTCATATGGTTGCACTCAGCAGACATTCATTTACTCAATAAATGTTCCTTTTGTTCCAAAAACCTCCGTTTTGTTCGCGCGTTTTCTTCAGTAATCCACAGGCTCAAACGTAGTCAAAACAGGAAGACAAAAAAATCCAAATTGTATCCGTAAAGTTCATAGAAACATGTCAAACGATGGTGTTAATTTCAATCCGCAGGTTGTTTTAGCCAAATAATCGATAGTATTTCAACCGGACAATAACGTCGTCAATTTAAAAGGTAAACAAGAAAACGCAATCTCTCGGTCTCGCGCATGAAAAAGCTCTGTGTGTCACGTCGTCGTAACATTGAAGAGAGGAGGACCAAGGCGCAGCGTGAAATTAATACATATTAATAAACGAAGACGAAGAACACTTGACAAACTATACAAACAACAAACGAACGTGAAGCTATATAACAAATAGTGCTGACACTAATCACTACACATAGACAATCACCCACGAACTACCTAATGAATATGGCTGCCTAAATATGGTTCCCAATCAGAGACAACGATAGACAGCTGTCTCTAATTGAGAACCAATCTAGGCAACCATAGACATACATACACCTAGACTGAACACTGCCCATAAACATACAAAACCCCCTAGACAAACAAAACACATACATCCCCCATGTCACACCCTGACCTAACTAAAATAATAAAGAAAAACAAGATAACTAAGGCCAGGGTGTGACACTGTGGACACCATTTAGGGTCCACTCATTCAGACTGCTCTTACTTCTTCATTTTTCAGAATACAAGCCTGAAACAATTTCTAAAGACTGTTGACATCTAGTGGAAGGCATAGAAACTGCAATTTGAGTCCTAAGTCAATGGATACTGTAATGGCATTGAATAGAAAACTACAAAACCAACAAAAAAAACTACTTCCTGAATGGATTTTTCTCAGGTTTTCGCCTGCCAAATCAGTTCTGTTATACTCACAGACACTATTTTAACAGTTTTGGAAATGTTAGAGTGTTTTCTATCCAAACCTACCAGTTATATGCATATCATATCTTCTAGGCCCGAGAAGCAGGCAGTATAATTTCGACATGCATTTCATCCAAAATTCCGAATGCTGCCCCCTACCCTAGAGAAGTTAAAGGGCAAATCCCCAGATTAAACAATAACAATAACAAAATGGTCGCACCACCACTTTTTGGTAAAAAGCTGAAGGAATGGACTGGAGAAATGTAACTACTCTCAGATTAAAAAATAGAGCTATGGATGCAAGGTCTGAACATTCATGATATCAAAAATGATTGTTTTAACCATGTTATGAGGCTATACAGTTTTTGTTTACATTTACAAATGTTTACAAACATTACAGTAAAACAAGCTTATATTTTGGGTTGTGAGGAAGTGTGACAGTTGAACTAAGCTCCTGATGCATTTATAAGTTATATTCCTCAAGAATCAATGGATATACAGTACCAGTCAAAAGTTTGGACACACCTACTCATTCTAGGGATTTTCTTTATTTTTACTATTTTCTACATTGTGGAAAAATAGTTAAGACATCTAAACTATGAAATAACACATGGAATCACATAGTTACCAAAGCTGTCATCAAGGAAAACCCACCCTTCGCCTTGATGACAGCTTTGCACACTCTTGGCATTCTCTCAACCAGCTTCATGAGGTAGTCACCTGGAATGCATTTCAATTAACAGGTGTGCCTTGTTGAAAGTTCATTTGTGGAATTCCTTTCCTTCTTAATGCGTTTGAGCAAATCAGTTGTGTTGTGACAAGGTAGGGGTGGTATACAGAAGATAACCCTATTTGGTAAAAGATCAAGACCATATCATGGCAAGAACAGCTCAAATAAGCAAAGAGAAATGACAGTCCATTACTACTTTAAGGCATGAAGGTCAGTCAATAACGAAAATGTCAAAAACTTTGATTTAAGTGCAGTCGCAAAAACCATCAAGCACTATGATGAAACTGGCTCTCATGAGGAAAGGAAGACCCAGAGTTACCTCTGCTGCAGAGAATCTGTTCATTAGAGTTACCAGCCTCAGAAATTGCAGCCCAAATAAATGCTTCACAGAGTTCAAGTAACAGACACATCTCAACATCAGCTGTTCAGAGGAGACAGTGTGAATCAGGCCTTCATGGTCGAATTGCTGCAAAGAAACCACTACTAAAGGACACCAATATGAAGAAGAGACTTACTTGGGCAAGAAAACACGAGCAATGGACATTAGACCGGTGAAAATCTGAACTTTGGTCTGATGAATCCAAATTTGAGATTTTGGTTCCAACTGCCATGTCTTTGTGAGACGCAGATAGGTGAACCGATGATCTCCGCATGTGTGGTTCCCACCGTGAAACATGGAGGAGGTGTGATGGTGTGGGGGTGCTGTCTGTGATTTATTCAGTATTCAAGGCACTCTTAACCAGCATGGCTACCACAGCATTCTGCAGCTATACTCCATCCCATCTGGTTTGTGCTTAGTGGGACTATCATTTGTTTTTCAACAGGACAATGACTCAACACACCTCCAGACTGTGTAAGGGCTATTTGACCTAGAATGAGAGTGATGGAGTGCTCCATCAGATGACCTGGCCTCCACAATCACCCGACCTCAAAGAAATTGAGATGGTTTGGGATGAGTTGGACCGCAGAGTGAAGGAAAACCATTCAAAAAGTGCTCAGCATATGTGGGAACTCCTTCAAGACTGTTGGAAAGGTATTCCAGGTGAAGGTGGTTGAGAGAATGCCAAGCGTGTGCAAAGCTGTCATCAAGGCAAAGGGTGGCTACTTTGAAGAATCTAAAATATATTTTGATTTGTTTAACAGTTTTTGGTTACTACATGATTCCATATTTGTTATTTCATAGTTTTCCTATTCCTATTCCCATCCTATTCTACAATGTAGAAAATAGTAAAAATAAAGATAAAACCTGGAATGAGTAGGTGTCCAAACTTTTGACCGGTATATAATATCTATATAATATATAAGTCCAAAAATGGATGCAGCACCTACAGATTGCCCCTTTTAGTCTATCACAAGTGTGCAAGTTTGAGCATGTGTCCATTTTTATCAGCATGAATTAGATTGAGCAATAAAAGCCTCGCTTTTATTCCATAGGCTGGGATCCGCACTATGCAGCTGTTGCAAGAGTGTATTTTCACTTGCTGTCCACTGGTTTCAACAACAATGATTGATAGGCAATTTAAACTTCTTGAATTCAACCATTTTTGGGTTCAAATACACATTTAGATTTGTGAATAGCCATCCACAACCACCACAATCCGTAAGGCGCAAATAGCTAAATGAGAGAGCAGCAGCGTGATTCACGTCAATGTGCTATGTAGATATCAATAATAAGTGATATCTGTATCACTAGATTAAACCACTGCTGTCATCCTTACTTCCAAGCGTTTATTCAAATTGGATCCTCTTTGGATGCAGTCGCACCATTGGAAGATATAGCTTGGACTGTAGCCTACAAAAGTCTAGTCCTGCTCTTTTCTCGCGATCCATCAAACACATTTGGTGTGTCACCATAGTGGTCTCTGACTTGTGGTCAGACTCAGGTGGAACAAACTTATATTTGCGCCTTTTTTCAATGCTGATTTGAATGTCATTGAGAAAATGTCATCGTCTACTTCGTCCTCCTCCTCAGACGAGGAGAGGCGAGAAGGATCAGAGGACCAATATGCAATATTGGCGCTGTGGCGCTGTGCAATATTGGACCAATATGGCGCTGTGCAGACGGATGGCTCAGATGGCGCTGGGTAGACGGATGGGTCAGATGGCACTGGGCAGACGGATGGCTCAGATGACGCTGGGTAGAAGGATGGCTCAGATGGCACTGGGCAGACGGATGGCTCAGATGGCGCTTGGCAGACGGGCAGCTCTGGCCGGATGAGGCGCACTGTAGGCCTGGTGCGTGGTGCCGGAACTGGAGGCACCGGGCTAAGGACACGCACCTTCAGGCTAGTGCGGGGAGCAGGACAGGGCACACTGAACTCTCGAAGTGCACTATAGGCCTGGTGCGTGGTGCCGGAACTGGTGGTACCGGACTGGAGACACGCACCTCAGGGCAAGTGCGGGGAGAAGGAACAGTGCGTACAGGGCTCTGGAGACGCACAGGAGGCTTGGTGCGTGGTGCCGGAACTGGTGGTACTGGGCTGGAGACACGTACCATAGGCCTAGTGCGTGGAGGAGGAACATGGCTCTGGAGACGCACTGGAAGCCTGGTACGTGGTGTAGGCACTGGTGGTACTGGACTGGGGCGGGAGGGTGGCGCCGGATATACCGGACCGTGCAGGCGTACTGGCTCCCTTGAGCACTGAGCCTGCCCAACCTTACCTGGTTGTATGCTCCCTGTCGCCCTACCAGTGCGGGGAGGTGGAATAACCCGCACCGGGCTATGTAGGCGAACCGGGGACACCATGCATAAGGCTGGTGCCATGTAAGCCGGCCCGAGGAGACGCACTGGTGGCCAGTTGCGTTGGGCCGGCTTCATGACATCCGGCTCAATACTCAATCTAGCCCGGCCGATACGAGGAGCTGGTATTTACCGCACCGGGCTATGCACACGTACAGGAGACACCGTGCGCTCTACTGCGTAACACGGTGTCTGCCCGTACTCCCGCTCTCCACGGTAAGCATGGGAAGTGGGCGCAGGTCTCCTACCTGCCCTCGCCACACTACCCYTTAGCCCCCCCCCCAAKAAATTTTTGGGGTTTCTTCACGGGCTTCCAGCCACGCCTCCGTGCTGCCTCCTCATACCACCGATCTTGGGCTTTCGCTGCCTCCATCTCCTCACGAGCGCGGCGATATTCCCCAATATGAGCCCAGTGTCCTTTTCCCTTCAGTATTTCCTCCCATGTCCAGGATTCCTGTGTAGTGGGCCACTGCTCGTACTCACGCTGCTTGGTCCTGGTTTGGTGGGTGGTTCTGTAACGATCGTCTACTTCGTCCTCCTCCTCAGACGAGGAGAGGCGAGAAGGATCAGAGGACCAATATGCAGCGTGGTAGTTTGACATAATGAATTTATTAAACAAGACGAAAAACGAACTACACTTGATAATTAACAAAATAACAAAACGACGTAGACAGACCTGGACATGAGAACTTACATACAACGAAGAACGCACGAACAGGTACAGACTACAAACAAACCGAAACAGTCCCGTGTGGCGCGACAAACACAGACACAGGAGACAACCACCCTCAACAAACAATGTGAAACAACCTACCTTAATATGGTTCTCAATCAGAGGAAACGTAAACCACCTGCCTCTAATTGAGAACCATATCAGGTAACCCATTAACCAACATAGATACACATAACATAGAATGCCCACCCTAATTCACTCCCTGACCGACTAAACACATACAAAACAACAGAAAACAGGTCAGGAACGTGACAGTGTCAAAGATTTGTTCCGGCAAACATCCTTTCTGAATTTAAAAGTAATCCTCAAAGTAATCATCTAGTTTTCAAAATTATCTGTAATCTGATTATAATATTTTTCTGGTAACGTAACGGATTACAGTTGCGTTAGATGCAAATCTTGAATGCAAAGCAGATGAAAATCTTGAAAAGAAAATGCTTCCAGTGAAGAACACAATAAGTGTTTATTCATATAACTGACAATGGTGAGCTCAACAACATATTATATTTGTTTTCTTTTACAAAAACTGCAGAAAGACAAAAGGCTGCACAGAGGAAGAGTGGTAGAGGTCTTTATTGTTTTAGAACTGTTGGTATCATCCCACAGTAGACCTCTAGCTCCACGCACGCACGCACACACACATTCTAGTGAATTTAAATCCTTTTATGAACTGGTTCTTATTATGTCTGCTTAGACTATTATTGTACATTGTAATGAAGGACTATGGAATATACATTTTACATTTGAATAGTTATGTGTTGAATTATCAATTTGACTTTGGTATGAACCAAAGGAGGGGCTAGGTGAATATAAGCCCCTGTTTTGGGCTTTATTGTCAGATTAGTTTTGGTGTGTGAGGAGGAGGCTGTGGTGAGCTTGGTATATATCCCAACTCGAGTTGGGGTACCCCAGGTCCCCACAAGGCCCCACTTTTACAAGGCCAATCTGAGTGCAATGATTTCCTGCTTGAGCTTCAATGTGGAGGAGATGCTGTTTTGATCAGTTCAGTAATCCTAGAGTTTGCACATTTCTAAAACACTGGATATAAACATAATATGATATTTGAAATGTCTTTATTCTTTTGGAACTGTTCACTTTTAATTGTTTATTTCACTTTAGTTCATCCATTTCACTTGCTTTGGCAATGTAAACATGTGTTTCCCATGCCAATAAAGCCCCTTGAATTGAATTAATTTGTTTAACAGTTTTTGGTTACTACATGATTCCATGTGTGTTATTTCATAGTTTTGATGTCTTTACACTTATTCTACAGGAGTTCACACCTCTGTCCATCTCACTCCCTCACTCTCTCCCTAAACTCTTAGAAAAAAAGGTGCTATCTAGAACCTAAAATAGTTATTCGGCTGTCCCCATAGGAGAACCCTTTAAAGAACCATTTTTGGTTCCAGGTAGAACCATTTTGAGTTTCATGAAGAACCATTTCCACAGATGGTTCTACATGGAACCCAAAATGGTTCTACCTGGAACCCTTTTTTCTAAGAGTGGAGCTATTTCCCTCCCTCTATTCATCCCTTTGAGACTCTCTCCCTCTCCCTCTCCCTCTCCCTCTCCCTCTCTCTCCCTCTCTCCCTCTCTCCCTCTCTCTCTCTCTCTCTCTCTCTCTCTCTCTCTCTCTCTCTCTCTCTCTCTCTCTCTCTCTCTCTCTCTCTCTCTCCCTCTCTCTCTCTCTCTCTCTCTCTCTCTCTCTCTCTCCCTCTCTCCCTCTCTCTCTCTCTCTCTCTCTCTCTCTCTCTCTCTCTCTCTCTCTCTCTCTCTCTCTCTCTCTCTCTCTCTCTCTCCCTCTCTCTCTCTCATAGTCCAACAGGCTATGACATAGTCCTCACCTGCTGACTGAGGTAGCTATGTCTCATGTGGCTGACAACATGGCTGGCACAGAGTGGGTGGCAGGGTGAAACACTCGCACATACACAGTAAGACATGGCTGGCATAGAAGGGTTGACAGGGTGGCGCGAGGGTGGTGCGAGTCGCACTGCCAGCTACAATGGTGGTATCTGTCCTCTTCCACACAGCACAGACACCACACACACACACACGCATAGCCAGTGCTCTAACAGTCATGCCAACAAGGTTGCTCTGCATGGTCTCGCCTTCTAAAGTACCCTTGTCTTCACAGTACTGAGTCCACTCAGAAGATGAATAGAGGGTGTCTAATACAGTTCCTCTCTTTTAGATTAATTCTTGGTTGCTTCATATAAACTTTGAAAAATATTCATACTCTGATGACAGTGACTGAACTAAAAAGTGTAATATGTACCATGTTTGAACGCTACGCCGTGAAGGCCTTTTAGTTTTTACTAATTTGAGAAGCACCAGGGTCCATTGAATGTTTCTGAAATTGAGGTACTATCATCCTTTCCTTTGGCTTAAATCATTTAGAAACATTTTCCTGCTTGCATCCTCTGACAGGAACAGATTGTGGAAAGTGTCACCTAACTGTGAGCTGTATTTGACAGCGAGCCAGGTTAAGCTTTAAAACATGTAGATTAATTTGACTAAAATGTGCAGTAAATTGGATTAAAAGTATAGTAGATGATCTTAGAGCAAATAAAACACTAATGATCCTTTGAATATGTAATTGCCTAACTCCCTCTGTCTTGTCTGTGCTTACAAACATATATTATACACATATTATTCAGCATACTTTACACCTTCCTTACAGTATAATATGTCATTTTATATATATATATGGCATTGAGATATTTAAAAGATGGCTCATTATTATATTTCCTCTGTCATTTGCACTATGTACATGACACCACAACACATGGCAACATGTCCTACCTTGGCAACATAGTGCGTCATAGTGTCAGAGAGGGGGGGGTTGGTTCACTAGCCGGATCACAATACGGTTCCCCAGCCCCCATATACATGCTCCAGTGTGAGCTGAGCCTGCACCATCCAGAGAGAGAGAGAGAGAGAGAGATAGATCTGAGAGAGATCTGAGAGAGATCTCAGGGAATTAGACCAAAGTACAGCACACACTATAATTACTTAGGTATAAAAATAAGCTCAACTGGGCACCTAAAAGAGACAATGAATGAACTGTGAGAGAAAGCATGCAGGGAATTCTACGCTATTAAAAAAACGAATTCAAATTGATGTAATCAATTGCACTTTATGGCAGCGAGGTGTGGGGTCCACTTGCAAAACAAGATTTCACCCAATGGGACAAACACCCCATTGAGACAGACAGACACAGACACAACTCCTGTTGATGTGCTAAACAATGGAAAGATAACACACACACACACAAACACACCTCTGTAACTCACCTCAACTTCCCCTCATGTGCTGTTGTTGCCTGACACCTCACACCAGCCCCACCCACTTTGCCACTTCAATGGTGTGATAACGAACCTGGGAGCTGCTGAAAAGACACACAGGTATCAGTTACCTAGCTTATGTTGTCTATGCTGACTGCAATGTAGGTAGCTAAACCTCTGTGTTGTGATCATGTCATGTAATGCTTTGCTTGTGTGTTTGATGGGAGACAATCAGACACAAGACAGATTTCTCCAAGGGGATAATGTCTAGCTTCTCTAGCCTGGATCCCGATCTGTTTCTGCTGTACGGGAGAGTGGGCTAAGTTGGGTTGAGCCACACTTGCCTCTAGGAAACCATACATAAAATGTAGAATTTGACAAAATATTTAGGAAGAGTCTGAGGAGTCTGAGAATGAAAAAAACAGATTTTCACCAAGTCAAAATCATTTATTGTGTTAGATAAATGTATTATGTTAGATAAATGTATTGTGTTAGACAAATGTTTTGTATTAGAGGTTTCATGATGTGTGTAACTCTAGTATAATAGTCACATGTACATGATTGCAGATGTAATTACAGAGTACAATGAAATTCTTGCGCTCCGAACTCCAAAAATTAAGGACAAAGTGAAATTAACAATAAAAGATAATATAAATAGATAATAATACAAATAATAATATATGAACTGTGCATTTGGAAAATTTGCACAGAAAATCGTTCACGTGTTTTTAATAGTTATTGCATTCTCCATGAAAGAAGCAGAGATCCCACAGAAAACTTTACCAATGTCAATTATATTGAAACAATATTTATCGAGTTATGACATTATTCTGGCGAGCAAATGTAGTCTTCTAGGGCAACATACAATGACAGAAGAGAAGCTGCATGTATATAATTATAGACAAGTTGACTAACAAAAAAATATCCTGCATCCCCTGTCAAAACAATGTCCGCTGTCTCTGACTGTAGCCTACAGCGTATTTTCTATATTAGCAGGTTAGGGTCCGGTACGGCCCTCAGATTTACACTTTATCACATGTAGTCCGGCGGTTATGGATGGGTTATCACATGTAGTCCGGCGGTTATGGATGGGTTATCACATGTAGTCCGGCGGTTATGGATGGGTTATCACATGTAGTCCGGCGGTTATGGATGGGTTATCACCAATTGCAGGTGGGTGCGAGTGAACAAACAGCTGACCTGTGCACCATTACACCTCCTGCCTACTTGCCCAGCCCTCAAATGCTCTGACAGTTCAGAATAAGGAAGATATCCCATATAATAACCAGCTGGGCCCAGGTACCATGTCAGCAATGCACAGCGACAAGCCCCACGCCCTTCATGGATACATCACATGACAGGGCAGATTAAACCCTGCAGAGCAATGGGGGTGACAGAGAGAGACATGGAGATTAATAGTGTGTGTGTGTGTGTCTGTGTGTCTGAGTCCAAACAGTCTATTCGTGCTGTCTATATTAATGCAGGACAAGGCAGAAGCAATCTTTGACTCAAGCTCTGCAACCTGCAATAAAATAGACCTCTACTGCTCTTTGGTGGTGAAATAATGTCATGGCTTATGTCATGACATGGCCCTTTTTGGGTATAGCTCGTGGCTTCCCCTCTCTCTCACTCCTACACCCAGGTTCTGTTATCTCAGGTCATACATTCCTGGAGGAGACTCTCTCCCCCTGGCCATGCAAAAAGAGACATATAGAGAGAACAAAGGATTTCAAATGGCGAACTCCTAAATCCCCAAAATTAGGATTTGATACAAAATGTCCACTTGTGAGAAGGTGGGAATGGTCCGTGGACACTTAAGGGATGGGTATGACGAGTGTGTTTCATTTGGTGACCTCAGAGAGGACAGGAAACACACATGACAATGTCTCTGAATATGTACATTTCTCAATTATGGGGTTTGTATCTAATTCTTGTATAAAATGAATGAGTAAAGATGAAAATATTTGTGAAATGATGTAAGGTGATTTTCAAACTTTAATGAAAGAGAATTGTATTGCCTTTAAAGTTTAATCAAGTCATTGGCACGCCCCCTGGCGTCATGATCTGTTACAAATAAACCCCCCCCCCCGAGGAAATCCTCTTCAGACCATGCATACCTCGATGGACACCGAGGGGGCAGAGGTTGAGTTTGTCCACAAAAACCTTGTTTTAGTTTACAGTGGAGCCCCTCCCTAGTCCCACTCTACATGCCTCAGATTCCTCCTTTGTCCCACTCCCCACACATGCGGTGAGCTTCAATTCCATACAACACTCCTTCCGTGGCCTCCTGCTCTTAAACGCTATTAAAACCAAATGCATGCTTTTCAACCGTTCGCTGCCCGCACCCGCCCGCCCGACTAGCATCACTACCCTGGACGGTTCTGACCAATATGTGGACAACTACAAATACCTAGGTGTCTGGCTAGACTGTAAACTCTCCTTCCAGACTCATATTAAACATCTCCAATCCAAAATCCAATCTAGAATCAGCTTTCTATTTCACAACAAAGCCTCCTTCACTCACGCCGCCAAACTTACCCTAGTAAAACTGACTATCCTACCGATCCTCGACTTCGGCGATGTCATCTACAAAATAGTTTCCAATACTCTACTCAGCAAACTGGATGCAGTCTATCACAGTGGGATCCGTTTTGTTACCAAAGCCCCTTATACCACCCACCACTGCGGCCTGTATTGTCTAGTCGGCTGGCCATCGCTACATATTCGTCACCAGACCCACTGCCTCCAGGTCATCTATAAGTCTATGCTAGGTAAAGCTCCGCCTTATCTCAGCTCTCTGGTCATGATAACAACACCCACCCGTAGCACGCGCTCCAGCAGGTATATCTCACTGGTCATCCCCAAAGCCAACACCTCCTTTTGCCGCCTTTCCTTCCAGTTCTCTGCTGCCAGTGACTGGAATGAATTGCAAAAATCGCTGAAGCTGGAGACTTATATTTCCCTCACTAACTTTAAACATCAACTATCTGAGCAGCTAACCGATCGCTGCAGCTGTACATAGTCCATCTGTAAATAGCCCACCCTATCTACCTACCTCATCCCCATATTGTTTTTATTTACTTTTCTGCTCTTTTGCACACCAGTATCTCTACTTGCACATTATCATCTGCTCATTTATCACTCCAGTGTTAATCTGCTAAATTGTAATTACTTCACTACTATGGCCTATTTATTGCCTACCTCCTCACGCCATTTGCACACACTGTATATAGACTTTCTTTTTTTCTATTGTGTTATTGACTGTACGCTTGTTTAATCCATGTGTAACTCCGTGTTGTTGTTTGTGTCGCACTGCTTTGCTTTATCTTGGCCAGGTCGCAGTTGTAAATGAGAACTTGTTCTCAACTAGCTTTGTCACGTTCCTGACTTGTTTTCCTTGTTTTTGTATGTGTTTAGTTGGTCAGGGCGTGAGTTGGGGTGGGCATTCTATGTTATGTGTTTCTATGTTGGGTTAAATGTGTTGCCTGATATGGTTCTCAATTAGGGGCAGGTGTTTGACGTTTCCTCTGATTGAGAACCATATTAAGGTAGGCTGTTCTCACTGTTTGTTTGTGGGTGATTGTTCCTGTGTCTGTGTCTGTCGCACCACACGGGACTGTTTCGTTTTCGTTCGTTTGGTTAGTCTGTTCCTGTTCGTGCGTTCTTCGTGTTTTATTGTAAGTTCACATGTTCAGGTCTGTCTACGTCGTTTTGTTGTTTTGTAATTTTCCAAGTGTTTTTTCGTGTTCGTCTTTGCTTTAATAAATCTTCATTATGTCTTCATACAACGCTGCGTGTTGGTCCAATCCCTACTAGAAACCGTTACAAGCTTACCTGGTTAAATAAAGGTGAAATAAATAAAATAAAAAATAAAAAGTTTAAGCTAAGATTGTAATGGTTGTTGAATTCCTAACCACACCACGTGGAGCATTGGCTACACGGCTGGAAATGGTTCAACTCTGAGACTATCAATCCCTACAGAATAAGAGAAAATCTTAGATAGGAATTTCTAGTTTGCAGCTAGAAATTATGTCAACCTGGGATGCGAAGACTGGCAACCTCCGAAACAACTGTTCTATGAGAACATTTCTGAATGGTACTCTGAAGTATCCATTCTAACCACAAAAGACTTCAGGGAGGCAGAGAGAGAGACGATGATGAACTGACTCTCCAACAGAAAAACGGATCATTCCAACAGAGATCACAACGACACACTAGGCGTAAATATATACAGTGAGGAGAACAAGTATTTGATACACTGATGATTTTGCAGGTTTTCCTACTTACGAAGCATGTAGAGGTCTGTAATTTTTATCATAGGTACACTTCAACTGTGAGAGACGGAATCTAAAACAAAAATCCAGAAAATCTAATTGTATGATTTTTAAGTAATTAATTTGCATTTTATTGCATGACATAAGTATTTGATACATCCGAAAAGCAGAACTTAATATTTGGTACAGAAACCTTTGTTTGCAATTACAGAGATCATACGTTTCCTGTAGTTCTTGACCAGGTTTGCACACACTGCAGCAGGGATTTTGGCCCACTCCTCCATACAGACCTTCTCCAGATCCTTCAGGTTTAGGGGTTGTCGCTGGGCAATACAGACTTTCAGCTCCCTCCAAAGATTTTCTATTGGGTTCAGGTCTGGAGACTGGCTAGGCCACTCCAGGACCTTGAGATGCTTCTTACGGAGCCACTCCTAGTCCCTGGGCTGGTGTTTCGGGTCGTTGTCATGCTGGAAGACCCAGCCACGACCCATCTTCAATGCTTTACTGAGGGAAGGAGGTTGTTGGCCAAGATCTCGCGATACATGGCCCCACCATCCTCCCCTCAATACGGTGCAGTCGGTCCTGTCCCCTTTGCAGAAAAGCATCCCCAAAGAATGATGTTTCCACCTCCATGCTTCACGGTTGGGATGGTGTTCTTGGGTTGTACTCATCTCTTCTTCCTCCAAACACGGCGAGTGGAGTTTAGACCAAAAAGCTCTATTTTGTCTCATCAGACCACGACCCTTCTCCATTCCTCCTCTGGATCATCCAGATGGTCATTGGCAAACTTCAGACGGGCCTGGTCATGCGCTGGCTTGAGCAGGGGGACCTTGCGTGCGCTGCAGGATTTTAATCCATGACGGCGTAGTGTGTTACTAATGGTTTCTTTGAGACTGTGGTCCCAGCTCCTTCAGGTCATTGACCAGGTCCTGCCGTGTAGTTCTGGGCTGATCCCTCACCTTCCTCATGATCATTTATGCCCCACGTGGTGAGATCTTCCATGGAGCCCCAGACCGAGGGTGATTGACCGTCATCTTGAACTTCTTCCATTTTCTAAATAATGCGCCAACAGTTGTTTCCTTCTCACCAAGCTGCTTGCCTATTTCCTGTAGCCCATCCCAGCCTTGTGCAGGTCTACAATTTTATCCCTGATGTCCTTACACAGCTCTCTGGTCTTTGGCCATTGTGGAGAGGTTGGAGTCTGTTTGATTGAGTGTTGGACAGGTGTCTTTTATACAGGTAACGAGTTCAAACAGGTGCAGTTAATACAGGTAATGAGTGGAGAACAGGAGGGCTTCTAAAGAAAAACTAACAGGTCTGTGAGAGCCGGAATCTTACTGGTTGGTAGGTGATCAAATACTTATTTGTTCATGCAATAAAATGCTAATTAATTACTTAAAAATTATACAATGTGATTTTCTGGATTTTTGTTTTAGATTCTGTCTCTCACAGTTGAAGTGTACCTATGATAAAAATTACAGACCTCTACATGCTTTGTAAGTAGGAAAACCTGCAAAATCGGCAGTGTATCAAATACTTGTTCTCCCCACTGTATATTGATTGCAATTATTCCCGAATGAGTGAAGGATTAGCATTTCAATTAATATAATTATCAACTGTGTAATGACTCCTTTTGTCTTTCCCGCCCTTTTCAGTCCACACCCACTTCCCTTTGTCCACCAAGCCGTTATATCGGCTTAGCCCACTAGGGAACCTCCCCTATCATTTCCTTGTAACCATATCTACTGTGTTGTTTGCTTATGCATTTCTGTGATTATTTAGTTAATTAGTAAATAAATGATTAAAACAATTGATGTATGGGTGATTCATAGTAAAGACTGTGTTTGTGCAGATAATCAACAATTTACGACGTTTGGAATGAGACTAACGTGAGGTAAAGAATAATTCATTAATTAGAAGACTAATTGATCAGATATTAAAATATCTGAAGTTATATTAGGAAAATTATAACTTTGTAATCTGAAGAGTTTCCTTGGTGCCCTGACTTCCTAGTTAATTACATTTACATGATTAGTTTAATCACGTAATAATGAGTGTCGTGCCAAAGACACGACACTTACTTCCTTCCTTTAGGAACATACAGCAGGCCCCTCAAACTCAACTCTGGACCTCGAAGCCAGTTCCACCACAGGAGGTTGGTGACACTTAAATTGGGGAGGACGAGCTCGTGGTAATGGCTGGAGCAGAATCAGTGGAATGGTATCAAAACATCAAACACATGGTTTCCATGTGGTTGATGGCATTCCATTTCCCCTGTCCCAGCCATTATTATGAGCCGTCCTCCCTTTCAGGAGCCTCCTGTGAGATCCACTGCATTTTTTCATTTTTCCCCCCTAATTAGGGGCTCATTTAGACCTGGGACACCAGGTGTACACCGGGCTGTATCACATCCGGCCGTGATTGGGAGTCCCATAGGGCGGCGCACAATTGGACCTGCGTCGTCTGGGTTTGGCCGGGGTAGGCCGTCATTGTAAATAAGAATTTGTTCTTAACTGACTTGCCTAGTTAAATTAAGGTTAACATTTTTTATAATTCCAGCCATTACTATGAGTCGTCCTCCCTTTCAGCAGCCTCCTATGAGGTCCACTGCATTCTTTCAATGTTCTCCCCTAATTAGGGACTCATTTAGACCTGGGACACCAGGTGGGTGAAATTGATTATCAGATAGAAGAAGAAAAAAATCAGCAGGCTCCGGACTTCCTATGTTGAATAACCCTGCGTAGGCAATCGACGACTTCTCTCTATCGTACTCTGTTCTGGGCTTCTCCAGCTCATTCCACCCCATGCCAGATCTTTTGGCATCTGCTAAAAAATGTTTTGACTTACTTTGGAAATGATCAGAAACAAAACATCATAAGAATACTTATTTACATATTTAAATCTCCCTTCATCTGCCTGAAGTTACTGAATTGAAAACTGAATTGATCATTACTCACTGGTCCAGCAGGCCAAACACCTGGGCCAGGTTACTCAACACTGCCACCTCTACCAGAAAGGATTCTGAGATCCATCAGTGGGCAACCAATCACACGGTCAGTAACAACACATCCATCAACCCATCACAGGGTCACTTACAACACATTCATCCACCGCCCCTCACTCCCTCCCTCACATCGTCTGTAACAACACATCATCAGTCAATCAATTAATCAAAGCAAAGAAGTGTAAACTTTATTCACTTACTAAAGTAACACAATTCAACAAGACAAAATGTGTCCTCTATTTTAGGGGATGCCCCACAAAAAACCCATAATCTAGTCTTTGCTTTATGTTTACACCTCAGAAGTCAACAATACTTGACCTGTACCTTGTACCCTATTCCCTGTGTCTTAGGTGCCAGTGTGCCAGAACCCACCTGCGTCCTGCAGGGCAGCCTGCTCGCTGCATAGCTGCACTCCTCTCAGCATCTCCAACAGCTCTGTCCTGATGTTGTCTACCACCTACCCCATCAGGCCCAAATCAGCTATGCCTTTCCAGAAGTTCAACATCTCCTTTGGGGGAACATAAAGGACACAGCTATGTTCAAAATTCAAGTTCAAAGTAGTTTATATGCCATTTCAGTCACACTTAATGATACGGTTGTGAAAGAGGTGAGCAAGAATTCATCCAGTTGCATACCAAGTAAACCTACAGTCAAATACATGTGTCAATACTTTCAAATACTTGAGATGTGGTTGGTTTAGCTTGACCAGCATGCAGGGAGGGCGGAGTTTTCACTTTTGGCATTATTCCATTGGGTCCATTTTACCTGGCGAGCTAAACCAATCGCACCCAACTGCAAGTATTTGATAATGTATCTGACCCAGGTATGAAGCTTAGATTAATACAAGACTAATAACCAGACAACTATTTGATATCAGAGTTGTGTGTAACTACAGTAGAAAGTCACTAGTGCGAGCTGTTTGGGTGAAGATCTCACCTGATACTGTATGTCGCCTGGTTTCCTTATTCTCTGTCTGCATGGTTACAGACCCTGAACTCCACTCACATGTGTGCATGTGTGTTGTGTGCTTGGCTGCCATCAGCCACCTTCTCAATTTATCAATGTCCTTTGGGGTTCACTGTGCCTGTGTGTGGTGAAGCTGAAGGATCGAGGTGAAGAATGATCAATTTAACATATGCAGGAATATATGCAGTTTATTCAGCCATTTATTCAGCCATACTCTGAGTTGCTTTACTGGTCAATCACTCTCTGTTCTAGTCTTATTTACTAGTTTTCTGGCAGTCTGGATTATTGGGAGGTGGCGCAAGAATTCGTTTTTAGAAGAGGTGTAACTTACTTTTTCAGCTTCACTCCAGTTTGGTTTCTTTTGGTTTCATTTACAATTTTGATGCCACAGCGATGAGGGGGTCTTTGCACCCTGCCTGAAAAATGAACTAGGGGAAAGAGTTAGTTTGAATACATGTATTTGCAGGTGAAAAAATGGAGGCTAAGATTGTAGGATATAAAAAAATATATATTATAAATGTAGCTTTTATTTAACTAGGCAAGTCAGTTCTTACTTACAATGATGGCCTACCCCTGCCAAACCCAGACAACACTGGGCCAATTGTGCGCTGCCCCATGGGACTCCAAATCACAGCCAGTTGTGATGCAGCCTGGATTTGAACCAGGGACAGCAGTGACACCTCTTGCACTGAGATGCAGTGCCTTAGACCACTGCACCACTCGGGAGCCCTGAATATGCCAACTATCCAGAAATAGCACTCTTACCAGATAGTTGCAGTTAAAAATATTTTATTTTGTTGGCATTATCATGTAGGAAGATTAAAACAAGGCAAACACATGGGCTACAGCTTAGGTGCTGGTTTATTATGGGCTGTCCTTATCAGGTTCACCTAAATTATCACATCACAGTGTTCTAGGTCCGATGTTTGTTAATCATTGCTGCCTGGCAAGATTAATGACAATAAATGTCTACCTGCACATTCATCAGTGTGTGGGTATTTTTTCTATATTACATTATTGTTGAGCACCCCTCCTATTTTCCTTTGTTTGCTGAAGCGCAGAGGCCTACCTGGGATGTGTATGGTATTTGACTAGGTTATCAGTAGACTTCTCCACCAGCCAGATGACCCAAATTAGCCCAGCGAAACAATGCTTAGATCAACCAATATTTGCCGAAGATACTGTACGTTCTTGTACTATTGCAAAATGTTATATTATCTTGAATATTTTGCAATAGTAAAAGGACATATAATTAAGTGATAATGCCCGAGAAGCCAGTGTTTGGAGGATATATTGGCAAAGGTGTTGTTAGGCAAACCGTGCAAATACATTCTCCAAACACTGGCTTCGAGGGCATAATAACTTTTATACAACGGGTTACCAACATTTACAAATAATGATTTACACATTTTCATTAAAAATGTTATTTTGATTAATTCATAGTATTTCATCCTACCACAAGATATAGTCCGGACGCAAATCTAGGGTTGCTACACAAGCCGGCTGGTCGTTTGTTCTATCGGTTCGGTTGCCAGAGACGCGACCCAGTCATTTAGTCTAAATGTTCCATTACCGTACTGGCTGGCAACGGTCTTATCCCTTGCTTGCTAGCTAGCCAACTATGGCTAACTTAGTCACATCAAACAGTGCAGCCAGAATAACAAAGAAGATGCATTTGTTTAAGCTGTTTTCTAGTGACATTTATTTGGATACATCCGTAACATTGAGCTAATGACAAGCGATTTCGCCTGGCATAGAAAATGTGGTCTCTCATCAGGACGCTGTTGATCAGAGAAGCTAGCCAACAACACAGCTAACACAATCACTTCAAACTGAAGCTCAGAAGACTGCAAACTAGCTGTACTTTGTTTCGTTTTACGTGTTTTCTATTGATATTTATTTGTGTATATCCATAAAAATGATGCTGATTCATGATTTCAACTGGCTGAGAAACGCTGCCTGTCTGTCTCATCCCGACAAGTTCATTACTATGCGACAACTGAAGGTCAAATTTGAATATTGAAACAATGTTGCAAATGTCGGAGAGACAGACAGCAAGGTTTATGCAAATCTCCGCTGTTGAAGACAAAATGTTTGTCTTTTAGACTATGTCTACATGCTTTTTATAGAGGAGATCAAGTTTATAAATTGCCTTGCTGGGCTGATGAGACAGTGGACTGCGCAGTCAGATGGAACAGAGTAACTAGGCATTTTAACACCATAGATTTAGTCGGTAGTGTAACGGCAGCCTTCCTCCTCTTCACGAGAAGAGAAGGTGTAGCAGGGATCGGACCAACACGCAGCGTAGCCAGTGCTCAACATGTTTAATAAACGAAACTGTGAACACTTACAACAATACAAAAATAACAAACGTGGCAAACCGAAACAGTCCTCTCTGGTGAAACGAACACAAAGACAGGAAACAACCACCCACAATCCCCAACACAAAACAAGCCACCTAAATATGATTCCCAATCAGAGACAACACAAAACACCTGCCTCTGATTGAGAACCATATTAGGCCAAACATAGAAACRGACAAACTAGACACACAACATAGAATGCCCACCCAGCTCACGTCCTGACCAACACTAAAACAAGTAAAACACACAAGAACTATGGTCAGAACGTGACAGGTAGTATCTTGTGGAATAGACACCGGCTGGAAAGCGGTTATAACCCATTAGCATTCAGGATTAGACACACCCGTTGTATAATGGGCAAATATTGGTTGACCTAAGCATTGTTTCGCCAGACTAATTTGGATCTGGCTGGTGGACAAGTCTACTGATGAACTAATCAAATACCATATAATTTTGCTTGACTGTGTGGATTGTTGGGACGTGGGGCAATAATTTGTTTTTAGAAGAAGTGTAACATACTTCACTCCAATAAACACATCATATGGAGAACAGCACAGCACTATAATATATTTACAATGTTCTACATTGTAGAATAATAGTGAAGACATCAAGACTGTGAAATAACACATATGGAATCATGTAGTAACCAAAAAAGTGTTAAACAAATCAAAATATATTTTATAACTGAGTTTCTTTAAAGTAGCCACCCTTTGCTTTGATGACAGCTTTGCACACTCTTGGCATTCTCTGCTTCACAGACATCTCAACATCAACTGTTCAGAGGAGACTGCGTAAATCAGGCCTTTTTGGTCAAATTGATGCAAAGAAACTACTACTAAAGGAAACCACGAAGAAGATGAAACTTGCTTGGCCCAAGAAACATGAGCAATGAACATTAGACCGGTGGAAATCTGTCCTTTGGTCTGATGTGAGATTTTTGGTTTCAACCGCCGTGTCTTTGTCAGATGCAGAGTAGGTGAACGGATGAGTGGTTCCCACCGTGAAGCATGGAGGAGGGGGTGTGATAGTGTGGGGTGCTTTTCAAGTGACACTGTCTGTGATTTATTTAGAATTCAAGTTACACTTAACCAGCATGGCTACCACAGCATTCTGCAGCAATACGCCATCTCATCTTGTTTGCACTGACCCAAAACACATCTCCAGGCTGTCTAAGGCCTATTTGACCAAGAAGGAGAGTGATGGAGTGCTGCATCAGATGACCTGGCCTCCAATCACCCGACCTCAATTCAATTGAGATGATTTGGGATGAGTTGGACCACAGAGTGAAGGAAAAGCAGCCAACAAGTGCTCAGCATATGTGGGAACTCCTTCAAGACTGTTGGAAAAGCATTCCAGGTGACTAACTCAACAAGCTGGTTGAGAGAATGCCAAGAGTGTGCAAAGCTGTCATCAAGGCAAAAGTTGGCTACTTTGAAGATCTCAAATATAAAATATGTTTTGATATTTTGGTTAATACATGATTCCATATCTGTTATTTCATAGTTTTGATGTAGAAAATAGTAAAAATAAGATTTTTACTATTTTATTTTTACAATTATTTTATCCATTTTAGAATAAGGCGGTAACTTTAACAAAATGTGGAAAAAATCACATTTTGTTAAAGTTACCGCCTTATTCTAAAATGGATAAAATAATTGTAAAAATAATTTGACCTTCATATATATATATATATATATATATAGTGCATTCGTAAAGTATTCAGACCCCTTGATTTTCTCCACATTTTGTTAAAGTTACGGCCTTATTCTAAAATGGATAAAATAATTGTTTTCCCTCATTAATCTACACACAATACCCCATAATGACAAAGTGAAAACAGAAATACCTTATTTACATAAGTATTCAGACCCTTTGATATGAGACTCGAAATTGACCTCAGGTGCATTCTGTTTCCAATTGATCATCGTTGACATGTTTCTATAACTTGATTGGAGTCCACTTGTGATAAATTAAATTGATTGGACATGATTTGGAAAGGCACACACCTGTCCATATATGGTCCCACAATTGAAAGGTCATGGAATTGTCTGTAAAGCTCAGAGACAGTACTGTGTTGAGACACAGATCTGGGGAAGGGTACCAACAAATTCCTGCGGCATTGAAGGTCCCCAAAAACACAGTGGTCTCCATCATTATTAAATGGAAGAAGTTTGGATCCACCAAGACTCTTCCTAGAGCTAGCCTGCAGGCCAAACTGAGCAATCAGGGGAGAAGGGCCTTGGTCAGGGAGGTGACCAAGAACTCAATGGTCACTGACAGAGCTCGAGAGTTCCTCTGTGGAGATGGGAGAACCTTCCAGAAGGACAGCCACCTCTGCAGCACTCCACCAATCAGGCCTTTATGGTAGTGGCCAGATGGAAGCCACTCCTCAGTAAAATGCACGACAGCCCGCTTGGAGTTTGCCAAAGGGCAAACCTTTACTCCACTCACAGACACGCTTACAAAATTCTCCCTTCCCCTCCATTTGGCAAATCTGACCATAATTATATCCTCCTGATTCCTACTTACAAGCAAAAACTAAAGCAGGAAGTACCTGTGACTCACTCAATACGGAAGTGGTCTGATGATGAAGATGCTAAGCTACAGGTCTGTTTTGCTAGCACAGATTAATCCTATTGCATTGAGGAGTATACCACATCAGTCACCGGCTTCATCAATAAGTGCATCAATGACGTCGTCCCCACAGTGAAGGTACGTACATACCCCAACCAGAAGCCACGGATTACAGGCAACATTCACACTGAGCTAAAAGGTAGAGCTGCCGCTTTCAAGGAGCAGGACTCTAACCCGGACGCTTACAAGAAATCCTACTATGCCATCCGACGAACCATCAAACAGGCAAAGTGTCAATACAGGAGTAAGATTGAATTATACTATACCGGCTCTGGCAGGGCTTGAAAACTATTACGGACTACAAAGGGAAGCCCAGTCGCGAGCTGCCCAGTGACACGAGCCTACCAGACGAGCTAAATTACTTCTATGTGCAATTCGAGGTAAGCAACACTGAAGCATGCATGAGAGCACCAGCTGTTACTGTAACAGTGTGACCACGCTCTCCATAGCTGATGTGAGTTAGACCTTTAAACATGTCAACATTCACAGATGGATTACCAGGACGTGTACTCGGAGCATGTGCTGACCAACTGGCAAGTGTCTTCACTGACATTTTCAACCTGTCCCTGACCGAGTTGGTAATACCTACATATTTCAAGCAGCCATAGTCCCACCATAGTCTCTGTGCCCAAGAACACCAAGGTAACCAGCCTAAATCACCTGACCCGTGTAGGAGTACAATTACACACATGGATAACATATAGAGGTATAAGATAGGTGAACAGTATAATTACATTTACATTTAAGTCATTTAGCAGACGCTCTTATCCAGAGTGACTTACAAATTGGTGTATTCACCTTATGATATCCAGTGGAACAACCACTTTACAATAGTGCATCTAACTCTTTTAAGGGGGGGGGGGTTAGAAGGATTACTTTGTCCTATCCTGGGTATTCCTTGGAGAGGTGGGGTTTCAGGTGTCTTCGGAAGGTGGTGATTGACTCCGCTGACCTGGCATCGTGAGGGAGTTTGTTCCACCATTGGGGTACCAGAGCAGACATAGACATAATAACATACATGTCAGACAGAGTGGCGCCTAAAAGCAATTGGACATTAGACATATGGTCTGACCTTTCCATTACAAACATACATGTCAGACAGAGTGGCGCCTAAGTGGCGCCTAAAAGCAATTGGACACTAGACATATGGTCTGACCATTCCATTACAAACATACATGTCAGACAGAGTGACGCCTAGAGGTAATTGGACACACTGGGATAGAGGGTCCAGCCACTATTATAAACAAATTGAAAGCAGATGGTGGTGAATGACTTCATAGGGGACGGACAATACTATGTGTGTATAAATAGAGTAGCTGGAGTTCTGAGAAAGCAGTGGTGTTCCGCGGACGATCCAGAATGTGATACAATTTGGGGGTTTTTAAATTTTTAAAAAAACAAATCCGAAAAAATATTTTGAAAGGGTTCACAAAGTTCTTGTAAGAGTTTATATTTGAAGTGAATTTTCTG
>NC_036870.1:16823381-16826783 GCF_002910315.2 Salvelinus sp. IW2-2015
TAGCTCTGCAAATTCAGCTATTGTTGGAAGCCAGCCAATTTAAACATAAACTATATTAAAATTACAAAAGGTTGCAGCATACGTTGTGTAAATGGTGAACTCATACAGCTGTCAACCCTTGTCACTGTAATCCGTTTCACATTTGCTAGCTGACTAGCTAGCTACCTTTTTAGATCAAAGTCCATCTAGAATGGTAGAAGATGATAGAAGCCCATCTCCTACTGTAAGTAACCTGCACACTGTGTGTGTAGCCAGCCAGGTAGTAAAATGGCAGAAAAAAGACGGACATCAGCGTATTTTGTCAGTACACCAAAACGCAAAGTAAGAACCTTAGTAGCCTAATATCTCAAAGACTAGTTGATAAAATGTTCATAAGAAAGAAGTGAAATGCTAATGTTTCACAATGATGTCGTTAGGCAGAGCAGGCAACAGATGGCACACAGACAGCAGAGCTGGGGACAGATGGGCAGGGACAGACTGGCAGAGACAGGGAGTCTCAGGTAAGATTGTTGAGTCTTTGTTTGGCAGCATTATGAAAGGTTCTCTCTTTTTTTAGACTTGTAAAATAGGGACATAATTGGAAAATGCCATGGATACCCCCACTCTTAACTTAAACTGGTGAATGAACTAAGATTTGTTTACGGCAATGGTATTGCTGTTGTGATTAATTGTGTAGTTTTGGGTACCGGTAGTTAGGAGTACAGCAAACACCTTATTTCTTTTCTAGGAGACAGACTGTGAGTCAGTGAGGGTGGTGAAAGGGAAAGAGCCAGGGAGAGAGACTTCAGAGGACAGTGTCACAGCCACGGCAGGACCAGGTGTCAACCTTGTTGCCAGCAGCACCAGTATAGGGGACAGTGGCACAGCAATGTCCAGTTACCCCAGTGACGGCACAAAACCATATCAGTCACACCCACAATTTTTAGAACCGCAAATTCTTGCCAACAGAGTGGTGACGTTTCAAGAGAGATGGTTTTGCAATTTCCCCTGGCTACATTATAATCCATCAATAAAAGGAGTGTTGTGTTTTCACTGTAGCCAAGGGTTTTCAAGCCAGCCATCTTTTGGCCAAAGAGCGGATGCTGCCTTCATCAAATCAAATCAAATTTTATTTGTCACATACACAAGGTTAGCAGATGTTAATGCGAGTGTAGCGAAATGCTTGTGCTTCTAGTTCCGACCATGCAGTAATATCAAACAAGTAATCTAACCTAACAATTTCACAACAACTACCTTATACACACAAGTGTAAAGGAATGAATAAGAATATGTAAATAAAAATATATGAATGAGCAATGGCCGAACGGCATAGGCAAGATGCAGTAGATGGTACAGAGTACAGTATATACATATGAGATGAGTAATGTAGGSTATGTAAACATTATATAAAGTGGCATTGTTTAAAGTGGCTAGTGATACATTTATTACATCCATTTTTTCATTATTAAAGTGGCTAGAGATGAGTCAGTATGTTGGCAGCAGCCACTCAATGTTATGGATGGCTGTTTAACAGTCTGATGGCCTTGAGATAGAAGCTGTTTTTCAGTCTCTCGGTCCCAGCTTTGATGCACTTGTACTGACCTCACCTTCTGGATGATAGCAGGGTGAACAGGCAGTGGCTCAGGTGGTTGTTGTCCTTGATGATCTTTTTGTCCTTCCTGTGACATTGGGTGGTGTAGGTGTCCTGGAGGGCAGGTAGTTTGCCCCCGGTGATGCGTTGTGCAGACTCACTACCCTCTGGAGAGCCTTACGGTTGTGGGCGGAGTACAGCCCGACAGGATGCTCTCGATTGTGCATCTGTAAAAGTTTGTGAGTGTTTTAGGTGACAAGCCAAATTTCTTCAGCCTCCTGAGGTTGAAGATGCGCTGTTGCGCCTTCTTCACCACGCTTCTCCACCACCCCAGCAGACTGGGATAAGGATTGATTGAATATGTCCGTAAACACACCAGCCAGCTGGTCTGCGCATGCTCTGAGGACGCGGCTGGGGATGCCGTCTGGGCCGGCAGCCTTGCGAGGGTTAACACATATAAATGTTTTACTCACGTTGGCTGCGGTGAAGGACAGCCCACAGGTTTTGGTAGCGGGCCGTGTCAGTGACACTGCATTGTCCTCAAAGTGAGCAAAGAAGTTGTTTAGTTTATCTGGGAGCAAGACATCGTGGTCCGCGACGGGGTTGGTTTTCCTTTTGTAGTCCGTGATTGACTGTAGACCCTGCCACATACCTCTCATGTCTGAGCCGTTGAATTGCGACTCTACTTTGTCTCTATATTGACGCTTAGCTTCCCTTTGCATCCCGCAAAGGCGGAGGTGTTGCTAACATTTACGATAGCAAATTTCAATTTACACAAAAATAAATGACGTTTTCGCCTTTTCGCCTTTTGAGCTTCTAGTCATGAAATCTATGCAGCCTACTCAATCACTTTTTATAGTTACTGTTTACAGTTCCTATCGGACCTTGTAGTCATGGCAGATAATATTCAAATTTTTGATGACTTTAATATTCACATGGAAAAGTCCACAGACCCACTCCAAAAGGCTTTCGGAGCCATCATCGACTCAGTGGGTTTTGTCCAACATGTCTCTGGACCTACTCACTGCCACAGTCATACTCTGGACCTAGTTTTGTCCCATGGAATAAATGTTGTAGATCTTAATGTTTTTCCTCATAATCCTGGACTATCGGACCACCATTTCATTACGTTTGCAATCGCAACAAATAATCTGCTCAGACCCCAACCAAGGATCATCAAAAGTCGTGCTATAAATTCTCGGACAACACAAAGATACATAGATGCCCTTTCAGACTCCCTCCACCTACCCAAGGACGTCAGAGTACAAAAATCAGTTAACCACCTAACTGAGGAACTCAATTTAACCTTGCGCAATACCCTAGATGCAGTCGCACCCCTAAAAACAAAGAACATTTGTCATAAGAAACTAGCTCTCTGGTATACAGAAAATACCCGAACTCTGAAGCAGGCTTCCAGAAAATTGGAACGGAAATGGCGCCACACCAAACTGGAAGTCTTCCGACTAGCTTGGAAAGACAGTACCGTGCAGTATTGAAGAGCCCTCACTGCTGCTCGATCATCCTATTTTTCCAACTTAATTGAGGAAAATAAGAACAATCCAAAATTTATTTTTGATACTGTCGCAAAGCTAACTAAAAAGCAGCATTCCCCAAGAGGTGCTGAGACTTGCTGCAACTCCTCGACACTACTTGATTAATTATTATTTGACACACCCTTGCTGGTAATGTTAACTGAACATTAGACATCCTTAGGCCAGTTCTGTTTATAAACTTTTCTCCACCCCGGCAAACAGCCATAGCAAGAGGTACTGGCACCCTCACAGCCTGGTTTCCTCCTAGGGTTTCTTCCTAGGTTTGGCCTTCTAGGGAGT
>NC_036870.1:16827353-16883979 GCF_002910315.2 Salvelinus sp. IW2-2015
TGAGGATGGCTTTCACTTCAGCAGTAATAAATCCATGAACTTCTTTGAGGAAAAGATCATGATCATTAGAAAGCAAATTACGGACTCCTCTTTAAATCGGCGTATTCCTCCAAAGCTCAGCTGTCCTGAGTCTGTACAACTCTGCCAGACCTAGGATCAAGAAGAGACACTCAAGTGTTTTAGTACTATATCTCTTGACACAATGAGAAAATAATCATGGCCTCTAAACCTTCAAGCTGCATACTGGACCCTATTCCAACTAAACTACTGAAAGAGCTGCTTCCTGTGCTTGGCCCTCCTATGTGAACATAATAAACGCTCTCTATACACCGGATGTGTACCAAACTCACTAAAAAGTGGCAGTTAATAAAGCCTCTCTGAAAAAGCCAAACCTTGACCCAGAAATATAAAAAACTATCGGCCTAATCAAATCTTCCATTCCTCTCACAAATTTTAAAAAAGCGTGTGCGCAGCAACTCACTGCCTTTCCTGAAGACAAACAATGGATACGAAATGCTTCAGTCTGGTTTTAGACCCCATCATAGCACTGAGACTGCACTTGTGAAGGTGGTAAATGACCTTTTAATGCGTCAGACCGAGGCTCTGCATCTGTCCTGTGTGCTACTAGACCTTATGCGCCTTTGATACCATCGATCCCACATTATTTTGGAGAATTGGAAACCCAAATTGGTCTACAAGGACAAGTTCTGGGCCTGGTTTAGATCTTATCTGTCGGAAAGATATCAGTTGTCTCTGTGAATGGTTTGTCCTCTGACAAATCAACTGTACATTCGGTGTCCTCAAGGTTCTTTTTTAGGACCACTATTGTTTTTCACTATTTTATAAATTTACCTCTTGGGGATGTCATTCGAAAACATAATGTTAACTTTCACTGCTATGCGGATGACACACAGCTGTACATTTCAATGAAACATGGTGAAGCCCCAAAATTGCCCTCGCTAGAAGCCTGTGTTTCAGACATAAGGAAGTGGATGGCTGAAACGTTCTACTTTTAAACTCGGACAAAAACAGAGATGCTTGTCAGGTCCCAAGAAAAAAGAGATCTTCTGTTGAATCTGACAATTAATCTTGATGGTTGTAAAGTCGTCTCAATAAAATTGTGAAGGACCTCGCGTTACTCTGGACCCTGATCTCTCTTTTTGACGAAACATATCAAGACTGTTTCAAGGACAGCTTTTTTCCTATCTACGTAACATTGCAAAAAATCAGAAATGGTTCTGTCCAAAACTGATGCAGAAAATTATACCTGCTTTTGTTACTTCTAGGTTAGACTACTGGCATGCTCTACTTTCCGGCTACCTGGATAATAGCACTAAATAACTTCAGGAACCTGACTAGAGCCAAAAGATTTGACACTATTACTCAGTGCTAGCCACCTCTACACTGGCTTCCTGTTAGGCAAGGGCTGATTTCAAGGTTTTACTGTTAACCTACAAAGTGTTTACATGGGCTTGCTCCTACCTATCTTTCGAGTTGTCCTGCCGTACATACCTACACGTACGCTACGGTCACAAAGACGCAGGCCTCCTAATTGTCCCTAAAATTTCAAGCAACAGCTGGGGCAGGGCTTTCTCCTATGAGAGCTCATTTTTATGGAATGGTCTGCCTACATGAGAAACGCAGACTCGGTCTCAACCTTTGAGTCTTTTACTGAAGACTATCTCTTCGAGTGGGTCATATGATTGATGTGTAGTCTGGCCCAGGAGTGTGAAGGTGAACGGAAAGGCTCTGAGCAACGAACCGCCCTTGCTGTCTCTGCCTGCCGGTTCCCCTCTCTCCACTGGGATTCTCTGCCTCTAACCCTATTACAGGGCTGAGTCACTGGGCTTTACGGGTTTTGGGGTTTTAGGCTGGGTTTCTGTACAGCACTTTGAGATATCAGCTGATGTAAGAAGGGCTATATAAATAAATTTGATTTGACTACCTAATACACACAAATCTAAAGGGGTGAATGAGAATATGTACATGTAAGTATATGGATGAGCGATGGTGAAGGTGCAATAGATGGTATAAAATACAGTATATACATGTGATATGAGTAATGTAAGATATGTAAATAATATTAAAGTGGCATTATTTAGAGCGCATTGTATAAAGTGACTAGTGATCCATTTTTAAAGTGGCCAGTGATTGGGTCTCAATGTAGCAGCCTCCCTGAGTTAGTGATTGCTGTTTAGCAGTCTGATGGCCTTGAGATAGAAGCTGTTTTTCATTTAGTCTGGCGGTTATGGATGGGTTATCACCAATTGCAGGTGGGTGCGAGTGAACAAACAGCTGACCTTTGCCCCACTACTCCTTCTCCCTACATGCTCAGCCCTCAGACACTCTGAATGTTCAGTGTAAGGAAAACATCCTATATAATAACCAGCTGGGCCCAGGTACCATGTCAGCAATGCACTGCGACCAGCCCCACGCCCTTCATGTATACATCACATAACAGGGCGGATTAAACCCTGCAGAGCAGTGGGTGTGATAGAGAGAATCCAGAGTCCAGATAGTTTATGTGTGCTGTCTATATTAATGAAGAACAGGGCAGAAGCAATCCTTGACTCAAGCTCTGCAACCTACAATGAAATAGACCTCTACTGTTCTCCAGTGGTGATATAATGACATGACTTTCTTCCTTCCTTTCTTTAGGAGCATACAGCTGGCCCCTCAAACTCAACTCTGGACCTCGAAGCCATTTCCACCACAGGAGGTTGTGGTGATGGCTGGAGCAGAATCAGTGGAATGGTATCAAATACATAAAACATATGGTTTCCATGTGATTGATGCTATTCCATTTCCCCTATCCCGGCCATTATTATGAGCCGTCCTCCCTTTCATCAGCCTCCTGTGAGAGCCACTGCATGTTTTCATTGTTCCCGCCTAATTAGGAACTCATTTAGACCTGGGACACCAGGTGGGTGCAATTTATTATCAGGTAGAACAGAAAATCAGCAGGCTCCGGACCTCGTACCAGAGGTGGGACCAAGTCATTGTTTTACAAGTCACAAGTAAGTCTCAAGTCTTAGCACTCAAGTCCCAAGTCAAGACCCAAGTCAAGACAGGCAAGTCCGAGTTAAGTATCAAGTCAAGTCTCAAGTCATAAACTTTGAGTTTCGAGACGTAAACAAGTCATAATGTGCACTTCACCAAATGTATTACAATTTCATATTTTTAACAAGAGTAATAGTTAGTATATTACATTTACACAAATCATGAATGCTTTAAAAAAATTCTATATATTTATTACTTTCCAAATAAATGTTATATTTCCATGGAAATACATGGGTAGGCATGAGACACGCACACACACTCTCTCTCTCTCGCTCTGTGTGGTTACAGTAGGCTAACGTATGTCAATGGTTTTAGGAACAGCAGTAACATCAGGCAGGATTTAGGCTACCAACTGCCTAGCCAGTTGTAGCTCAATCTTGGGTGCAATGATCACGTTCCCGCACTGACTGACTGTGTGGAGGCTCATTGATTTAACGTTACGTTAGCCTACATGATACACCAGTAAAGTAATAAAATATATAGCTGTCGGCTATATTAGCCACGACTTACCGTTCTTTGTGCAGCTTCAAATGTTGAACAAAGTTGGAAATTGTTGCGCCTCCGTCTGTAATTTTCTTCCCACGTTTTGCAAGTTTGCAATCGTTTTTTTGTTGATACAGCATCATCTGTATATCCGAAAATAATAATTTGGGGTATCATCTTTCCAAGGGCTCCATCTGAATCACCCGCCGACGTTCCTATGCACTGCCACGCACAACTTTTTCTCAGCTGGCACAATTGATTGGCTGCTGTCCGATTCAAACTGTAATCCGTTAAATGAAGAGTTGATGCCCTGCACACTTTTTTTAATAGCATAATTTTTATATTTTGGGCTTGGGGAGGGTATCAGGTCGAGTCATAAGGCTCAAGTCCAAGTCAAGTCACGAGTGAGTGGTGTTAAAGTCAAAGTCGAGTTGCAAGTCATCATATTTGTGACTCGAGTCTGACTCGAGCTAGTCATGTGAGCTCGAGTCCAGACCTCTGTTGATACCCTACGCAGGCAATCGACGACTCCTCTCTATAACACTCTGTTCTGGCTTCTCCAGGTCATTCCACCCCATGCCAGATCTTTTGTCATCTGCTTCAAGCGCTCACCTCCAGTGTTTTGTGGATGCCCTCTCTTCTATTTCCCTAGCGCAGGGTATTCAACTCTTACCCCATGAGGTCCGGTGCCTACTGATTTTCTGTTATACCTGATAATTCATTGCACCCACCTGGTGTCCCAGGTCTAAATCAATCCCTGATTATAAGGGAACAGTTAAAAAACTCTTAGAAAGAGGAGGAAGGGAAGTGCTACTAAGGTACACCTATAGTACATTTTGGGTAGATAGAAGGTGCTCTTTGGTAAAAGGGGTAAATTGGTCATCAAAAGAAAAGAGGACCAATTACTAATAAAGGCTTTTTAATTAATTAATGAAGAGTTAAAAAACTCTGTTGAACTGTCTTCGAGTCCAGAGTTGAGTTTGAGGTCCCGAGCTGCATCCAGTACAGAGCTTGCCTGGTGATGTTGGAGGGGGTTTTAAGAGGGTATGGCCAATCCATCCATCTCCAGCTTTCTTTTGGGATCTCCTCCTCCACAGACGTGACTGGTGCGCTCCCAACCACCACACCCACACCAATCACCACACCCTACCAACCACCACACCACTACCAACACCCATACACCCACCACACCAACCACCACAACACTCAACACCACCCACCCCACCACACCACCACCAACCATCACACCACCGCCACACCACTTACCAACCACCACACCCCTACCAACCACAAAACCCACACCACTACCAACCACCACCACCCACCACCAAACCAACCACACCACTACCAACAGCAACACCCTCACCAACCACCACAACCCACACCACTATCAACCACCACACCACTACCAACAACAAACACCACTACCAAACAACCACACCAACCACCACAACCCACACCAACCACCACACCACTACCAACCCACCACACCCACACCATCATCACACCAACACCACAACCACTACCAACCACCACAACCACCACACCACCACCAACCACCACACCCACACCAACCGCCACACCACTACCAACCACCACACCCACACCAACCCACCACACCCACACCAACCATAACACCACACAACCACCAACCACCACACCACACCACTACCAAACCACCGCCAACACCACCACCACTGCCAACCATCACACCCACACCACTACCAACCACCACACCCACATAACTGTCACACCACTACCAACCACCCACCCACACCAACCACCACACCACTACCAACCACCCACACTCACACTCACACCAACAACCACTACCAATTACCACTACCAACCACCACACCACCACCAACCAACCACACCACTACCAACCACCGCCAAACACCACACCACTGCCAACCACCCACACTACTACCCAACCACCACACCCACACCAATCACCAACCACTATCAACAACCCCCAACCACCACACCCACACCAACCACCACATCACTACCAACCACCACACCCACACCAACCACCACACCACTACAACCACCACACCACTACCAACCACCACACAAACCACCACACCACTAAGACCACTGCCAAACACCACACCACGCAACCAGCACACCACTCCAACCACCACACCACACCACTACCAACCACACACCACACACCCACACCACTACCAAAAACACCACACCACACACACCACTACCAACCACCGCCAAACACCACACAACTGCCACCAACCACACCACTACCAACCCAACACCCACACCAACCACCACACCAAACCACCACACCCACACCACTACCAACCACCGCCAAACACCACACCACTGGCCAACATCACACCCACACCACTACCAACCACCACACCCACATTAACTGTCACACCACTACCAACCACCACACCCACCAACCACCAACAGCACTACCAACCACCACACTCACCACTCACACCAACAACCACTACCAATTACCACTACCAACCACCACACCACCACCAACCACCACACCACTACCAACCACCTCCAAACACCACACCACTGCCAAACCACCACACTACTACCAACCACCACACCCACACCAATCACCACACCACTATCAACAACCCCCAACCACCACACCCACACCAACACCACATCACTACAACCAACCACACACCCACACCAACCACCCACACCACTACCAACCACCACACCACTACCAACCACCACACAAAACACCACCACCACTAAGACCACTGCCAAACACCACACCACTGCCAACCAGCACACCACTACCAACACCACACCCACACCACTACCAACCACAACACCCACCACCACACCACTACCAAACACCACACCACCACCACACACTACCAACCACCGCCAAACACCACACCACTGCCAACCACCACACCACTACCAAACCACAACACCCACACCAACCACCACAACCAACCACCCACCCACACCACTACCAACAACCACACCACTACCAACCACCGACAACACCACCACTGCCACCACCACACCATTACCAACCACCACACCCCAACACCAACCACCACACCACTACAACCACCACACCACACCAACCACCACTACCAACCGCCACCACCCACACACCAACCACCAACACACTACCAAGCACCACATAGACCACTGCCACACACCATACCACCGCCAACCACCCACACACTACCAACCACCACACCCACACCAACCACAACACCCACACCAACCACCACACCCACACCACTACCAACCACCACACACCAAACCCCCGCCAAACACCACACTACTACCAACCACCACACCACTACCAACCACCACACCCACACCAACCACCACACCACTACCAACCACCACACCCACACCACTATCAACCACCACACCACTACCAACCACTGCCAACCACCACACCACTGCCAACCACCACACCACTACCATTTACCATACCCACACCAACCAAGACACCCACAACCAACCACACCACCACTACCAACCACCAATCCACACCAACCGCCACACCCACACCAACCACCACCACAACTACCAACCACCACACCACTACCAACCACCACACCACTGCCAACCACCACACCACTACCAACCACACACCCCACACCAACCACCACTACCAACTGCCACACCCACACCAACCACCACACCACTACCAACCACCACACCACTGCCAACACCACACCATACCAACCACCACACCACACCACTACCAACCACCAACAACCACCACATTACCAACCCACCATCCCACACCAACACACCACCAACAACCACACCACACAACCTCCATACCCACACCAATCACCACACCAACCACCGCCAATACCACACCACTGCCAACCACCGCCAAAATACCACACCACTGCCAACCACCCACACCACTACAACCACCACACCCACACCAATCACCACACGCTACCAACCACCACATCCACCACCAACCACCACTACCAACTGCCACACCCACACCAACCACCACAACACTTACCACCACCACACCACTACCCAACCACCACCACATCAACCACCACACCCACACCAACCACCACTACCAACTTTCACACCCACACCAACCATCACACCACTACCAACCACCACACCACTGCCAACCACCACTCCACTACCAACCACCCACACCCACATCAACAACCACCACACTACCAACCACCACACCCACACCAACCACCACACCACTACCAACCACCAACAACCACCACACTACCAACCACCATACCCCCACCAACCACCACACCACTACCAACCACCACAAACAGCCACACCACTACCAACCTCCATACCCACACCAACCACCACACCACTGCCAACCACCCACACCACTACATACCACCACACCCACACCACCACACACCCAACAACCACCACACCCTACCAACCACCACATCCACACCAACCACCACTACCAAACTTCCACCACACCAACCACCACACCAACTACCAACCACCACACCACTAGCCAAACCACCACACCACTACCAACCACCATACCCACACCAACCACCACCAACAACCACACCACTACCAACCTCCATACCCACACCACTACCAACCACCGCCAAATACCACACCACTGCCAACCACCACACCACACCCACACCAACCACCACACCGCTACCAACCACCACATCCACACCAACCACCACTACCAACTGCCACACCCACACCAACCACCAACAACACTACCAACCACCACACCACTACCAACCACCATACCACTGCCAACCACCACACCACTACCAACCACCATACCACTGCCAACCACCACACCACTATTCAACCACCACACCCACACCAACCACCACTACCAACTTTCACACCCCACACAACCATCACACCACTACCAACCACCACACCACATCAACCACCACACCACACCAAACACCAAAAACCACCACACTACCAACCACACACCCACACCAACCACCACACCACTACCAACCACCAACCACCATACCCACACCAACCACCACATCACTAACAACCACCACCAACAGCCACACCACTACCAACCTCCATACCCACACCAACCACCACACCACTACCAACCACCGCCAAACACCACACCCACTGCCAACCACCACACCACTACCAACCACCACACCCACACCAACCACGACACCCACACCAACCACCACACCGCTACCACCACCACATCCACACCAACCACCACTACCAAACTGCCACACCCACACCAACCACCACACCACTACCAACCACCACACCACTGCCAACCACCACACCACTATCAACCACCACACCCACCACTACCAACTGCCACACCAACCACCACACCACTGCCAACCACCACACCACTTACCAACCACCACACCCACACCAACCACCACACCACTACCAACCGCCACACCAACCACCACTGAACTACCAACCACGCCAAACACCACACCACTGCCAACCACCACACCACTAACCAACCACCACACCAACAACCACACCCACACCACTACCAACACCACACCCACACCAACCACCACACCACTACCAACCACAACACCACACCAACCACCACACCACCCACTACCAAACACAACACCAACCACCACACCACTTAGACCACTGCCAAACAACACACCATGCCAAACCACCACACCACTACCAACCACCACACCAATCACCACTACCAACCACCACACCACACCACTGCCAACCACCACACCACTACCAACCACCACACCCACACCAACCACCACACCCACAACCACACCACTACCAACCACCACATCCAACACCAACCACCAAACCAACACCCACCACCAACCAACCACACCACTACCAACCACCACACCACACCACAACCGCCACACCAACCACCACACCACTACCAACCACCACGCCACTACTAACCACCCACACCACACCACTACCAACCACCACACCACTACCAACCACCACCACACCACTACCAACCACCACAACCACCACACCCACACCAACCACCACACCACTACCAACCACCACACCACTACCAACCACCACACCCACACCAACCACCACACCCACACCACTACCAACCCACCACACCACTACACCACTACACAACCACCACACCCACACCAACCACCACACCACTACCAACCACCACACCCACCACCACATCACCAACCACCACACCAACCACCACACCCACACCAACCACCACACCACTACCAACCACCACACCCACACCAACCACCACACCACTACCAACCACAACACCCACACCAAACCACCACACCACCACTACCAAACACAACACCAACCACCACACCACTTAAGCCACTGCCAACCACCACACCACTACCAACCACCACACCAATCACCACTACCAACCATCACAACCAACCACCACCAACACTACCAACCAAACCACACCACTACCAACCCACCACACCCACCACCCTACCAACCACCACACCATACCAACCACCCACACCCACCCACAACCACCAACTACCAACAGCGACCGCCAAACACCACACCACTACCAACCACCACACCCAAAACCCCACCAACAACCACACCACTACCAACCACCACACCACTACCAACCACCATACCACTACCAACCATCACACCCACACCAACCACCACACCACTACCAACCATCACACCCACACCAACAACCACACCACTACCAACCACCACCAATTTATTTGTCTTTTAATTTTAATATTAAAACACATTACAAAGTCATTATGGAAATAACCTCTGTTTACTCAAGGCTTGAAAAGTTAACTATAGAACAGGTCATTACAGATATATTAGTTAACTTTAAATACCCTGCAAGTTTGTTCACATTCATTGACCAAAATAATTGAATGGATTTATTAATTTCTGTCTCAACACCGCACTTGTGTCTGAAAGCGATCAGGATAATGGAACTCTGCATGTTATTATGAGTAAAGAAAACAAAGTAATAACTTTTGTTATTTGTTCTAGGCTGGGCAGCGGTTTGGGTAAAGGTGTTATGAATGCCGTATGTATACCCCCTTCCTAAAGTGTTAACAGCATTTTGTTCAGCTTGACATTAGAGACCCTGTTATTCTACTTTGACTTACATAAATAACCATCTTAGTCATACTTTAACTTTAGGTCCATTTCTGTCTATTAAACTTGTGAGGCAAAATAACCACACACTAAACATCATAAACAGAGAAAGAAATTGCAATGGAGAGAAATGTGTTGTTCTCTATGGAACTTGCATATACAGTACCAGTCAAAGGTTTGGACACACCTACTCATTCAAGCGTTTTTCTTTATTTTTTACTATTTTCTACATTGGAGAATAATAGTGAAGACATCAAAACTTTGAAATAACACATATGGAATCATGTATTAACCAAAAAAGTGTTTAACAATTCTTCAAAGTAGCCATCCTTTGCCTTGATGACAGCTTTGCACACTCTTGGTATTCTCTCAACCAGCTTCATGAGGTAGTCACCTGGAATGCATTTCAATTAACAGGTGTGCCTTGTTAAAAGTTAATTGTAGAATATCTTTCCTTCTTAATGTGTCTGAGCCAATCAGTCGTGTTGTGACAAAGTAGGGGTGGTATACAGAAGATAGCGCTATTTGGTAAAATACCAAGTCCATGTTATGGCAAGAACAGTTCAAATAAGTAAAGAGAAACGACAGTCCATCATTACTTTAAGACATGAAGGTCAGTCAATCTGGAAATTTTAAAGAACTGAAAGTTTTTCAAGTGCAGTTGCAAAAACTCTCAAGAGCTATGATGAAACTGGCTCTCATGAGGACTGCCACAGGAAAGGAAGACCCAGAGTCACCTCTGCAGCAGAGGATAGGTTCAAGTAACAGACACATCTCAAGATCAACTGTTCAGAGGAGACTGTGTGAATCAGGCCTTCATGGTCGATTTGCTGCAAAGAAACCACTACTAAAGGACACCAATAGTAAGAGACTTGCTTGGGCCAAGAAACACAAACAATTGACATTACACCAGTGGAAATCTGTCCTTTGGTCTGATGAGTCCAGACTTTAGATTTTTTGTTCCAATCGACGTGTCTTTGTGAGACACACAGTAGGTCAACAGATGATCTCTGCATGTGTGGTTCCCACTATGAAGCATGGAGGAGGTGTGATGGTGCTTTGCTGGTGACACAATCACTCATTTATTTAGAATACAAGCACACTTAACCAGCATGGTTACCACAGCATTCTGCAGCGGTACGCCATCCCATCTGGTTTAAGCTTAGTGGGACTATCATTTGCTTTTTAACAGGACAATGACCCAACACACCTCCAGGCCATGTAACGACTATTTGATCAAGAAAGAGAGTGATGGAGTGCTGCATCAGATGACCTGGCCTCCACAATCACCCGACCTCAACCCAATTGAGATGGTTTGGGATGAGTTGGACCGCAGAGTGAAGGAAAAGCAGTCAACAAGTGCTCAGCATATGTGGAAACTCCTTTGGAAAAGCATTCGAGGTGAAGCTGGTTGAGAGAATGTCAAGAGTGTGCAAAGCTGTCATCAAGGCAAAGGGTGGCTACTTGGAAGAATCTCAAATATATTTTGATTTGTTTAACACTTTTTTGGTTACTACATGATTCCATATGTGTTATTTCATAGTTTTGATGTCTTCACTATTATTCTACAATGTAGAAAATAGTAAAAATAAAGAAAAACCTTTGAATGAGTAGGTGTGTCCAAACTTTTGACTGATACTGTACATCTACTGCATTTCTCACCATACAGACAATCACGTGAAAAATTATGCAAATCTTGAAAAGAAAAGGATTCCAGTGAAGAGTACAATAAGTGTCGATTCACAGAACTGACAACAGTGAGCTCAACATATTATCTTTGTTTTGTTTTACAAAAACTGCAGAAAAGACTTCATCCCAAAAGCTGCACAGCGGAAGAGTGGTATGCTTTCTATTTAATGAAAGAAATATAGAGCAGACTTTATTGTTTTAGAACTGTTGCTGTCATCCCACAGTAGACCTCTACCCACACACACCAAAAGGGTAACACACATGTTACAAAACAAACAACATCAGATACCGTGCCTGGCTGTGTTGTCATTTTGATACAAATGACCGAAACAACAATGAAAATAATGGATACCCTGGCCTAGCTGCTAAGGACCACAGCTTAAGAAGGCTAGATCTTTGGCAGCTCTCTGTGTAAATAGCATACTCCAAACACTTACTCACACCACAAGTATGCCTGCATGCTCTTTTATGTTCTGTCTATGAGTCCACCCTCTATGTGCTGTTTTGCCAGCTCTTATGATCAGTCACAGAGAGTTGGCAAGACAGCACAAACATATCTGGAACCAGGCTAGTCCATCCCTACTGTCTCACATGGCAACATGGAGAGGAGAGGGTATTGTCTCTGTCTGCAGAGCAGAGCTGGGTCATTTAGCCTTGTCCTCTTCCTGAGTCTCCTCCTCGATCACCATTATCCTTAGGCATGAGATCTGCCCGTTAGCATCCAGCTCTACCCCCTCTACCTGGCTCTGCTGCCCAGCTTCGAGAACCTCCCCCTGGGCATTCTCTGACTCCCCCTGAACCACCATTCCCTCCCCTCCCTTCCCCTCCTCCGAGACCATGGTCACATCCATCCCACCATGGACGACCATGGCGAAACCCTCCTCCCCAACCTCAGCCTTTCCTTCTTGGGCCAGCTGTAACTCCATCACCGCCCCCATGGTCTGGTCGCCCGGTGCAGGGTCGATCTCGGTCACGGTCGTTTGTGCCTGGCTCTTGTCCTCTACTCCCTCCACCAATCCCTCCTGTACCATCCCCTCCTGGTGGAGTACCATTGTCCCACTCTCCACAACTTGGCCCATGGGCTGCTCAACCATCATCTCCCCACTGACGGTCACCTCTCCCTGGGTGAGTTGGACCAGCTCCAAGGGACTCATCATGGTTCCTCCCAGCTGACTTGGGTCCTGGAGGGTGGTGCCCACCAGCGTCAGCCCTTGGGACGGTTGGAGGGTCAGGGTCTCTGTCTTGCCGTCGGCCCCAACCATGGTGGTGATGTATTGGGTGAAGGTCTGGGCGCCAGCGGGTAGGGTGTGGAGGGTCACCGTGTTGTTCTGTTGACCCAGCGTGGCCATGGGGAGGCCTGACAGGCCAGACAAGCCGGACAGGGAGAAGGGCTGGCCCATGGAAGAGAATGAAATGGGGGAAAGTACAGTGAACTGCTGGGGCTGCAGGGTGGCTGTCTGGGGCTGGTAGAGGGAAGAGGTGAGGAGGGTGGTGGAGGCTGGCCGCTGCAAGCGAGGTCGTTTGGCCTTGGGCTTGGTGGGTTTGCCTCCTGGGGTGTGACTGATGTTGTTGTGGGGCTGGGGGTGGCAGAGCTGAGCTCTGAAGTGCTGCTGTCGTCTCTGTTCCTCCAGCTGCAGCTCCAGGTCTGTGGAGATCAGTCAGAGGTCAGAAATTACTCAGGTGGTGCCCTACAGTAATCAACCGTATCAATTAGCAAGTTTGAGGCAAGATCCAAAACAGGTCCATCTTTGCTATTGAATGTAGACTTGGCTTTTTTGTTTCCTGACCATTGACATTAAATAATATGACTAAAATGGAAATGATCCGGAACAAAACATCATAGGAATATTTATATACATATCTCAATCTCCCTTCCTCTGCCTGAAGTTACTGAATTAAACATTACTCACTGGTCAGTGTGCTAATGAACTGCTCCTCTCCAGGGTCAGTCTGTTCTCTCCTTACGTTCAGGATGTGTTTGACCGAGTCCAGCAGGCCAAACACCTGGGCCAGGTTACTCAACACTGCCACCTCTACCAGACAGGAATCTGAGATCCATCAGTGGGCAACCAATCACACGGTCAGTAACAACACATCCATCAACCCATCACAGGGTCACTTACAACACATCCATCCACCCCCCCCTCACTCCCTCATATCATCTGTAACAACACATCATCAGTCAATCAATTAATTAAAGCAAAGAAGTGTAAACTTTATTCACTTACTAAAGTAAGACAATTCAACAAGACATAAAATGTGTCCCCTATTTGTGGGGATGCCCCACAAAAGACCCATAATGTAGACTTTACTTTATTTAATCCCCAGAAACCAACATTGCACCTGTGTGACACCATATACCCTTAGAAAGTACCTGTACCCTGTACCCTATTCCCTGTGTCTTAGGTGCCAGTGCCAGTACCCACCCGCGTCCTGCAGGGCAGCCTGCTCGCTGCGTAGCTGCACTCCTCTCAGCATCTCCAACAGCTCTGTCCTGATGTTGTCTACCACCTCCCCCATCAGGCCCACGTCAGCTATGCCTTTCCAGAAGTTCAACGTCTCCTCTGGGGGAACAAAGGACACAGCAGAGTTCAAAGTAGTTTATATGCCATTTGAGTAACGAGGTAGAGAGAGATGAGAAAGATCTTAAGTCAATTACATGTGTCACATACTTTCAAATACTTGAGATGTGGTTGGTTTAGCTTGACCGGCATATAGGATGGGCGGAGTTTGCACTTTGGGGATTATTCCATTGGTTCCATTTTACCGGTCGAGCTAAACCAATGGCACCCAATAGCAAGTATCTGACATAATGTATTTGACCCAGGTATGAACCTTAGATTGATACAAGACTAATGACCAGAAAACTACAATGAACAAAAATATAAATGCAACATGTAAAGTGTTGGTCCCATGTTTCATGAGCTGAAATAAAAGATCCCAGAAATGTTCCATATGCAAAAATTTCTCTCAAGTTTTGAGCACAAATTTGTTTACATACCTGTCAATGAGCATTTCTCCTTTGCCAAGATAATCCATCCACCTAACAGGTGTGGCATATCAAGAAGCTGATTAAACAGCATAATCATTACACAGGTGCCTGTTGTGCTGGGGACAATAAATGCTGACTGCAGGAATGTCCACCAGAGCTGTTGCCAAATAATTTTATGTTTATTTCTCTACCATAAGACACCAACATCGTTTTAGAGAATTTGGCAGTACGGCCAACCGGCTTCAAAGCGCAGACCCCTGGTGTGTGCGAGGAGTTTGCTATTGTCAACGTCGTGAACAGAGTGCCCCATGGTGGCGGTGGAGTTATGGTATGGGCAGGCATACCAAACAAAAAATAAAATACAAACAACAAACAAAATTGTATTTTATCAATGGCAATTTGAATACACAAAAATACTGTGACGAGATCCTGAGGACCATTGTGAGGCCCATTTTTAAAAAGGTATATGTGACCAACAGATGCATAACTGTGTTCTCAGTCATGTGAAAATCCATATATTTTTTTATAGATCTTTTTTTATATATTTAACCTTTATTTAAAGGCAAGTCAGTTAAGAACAAATTATTATTTTACAATGACGGCCTACCCCGTCCAAACTCTCCCCTAACCCGGACGACACTGGGTGCGATTGTGCGCCGGCCTATGGGACTCACGATCACGGCCGGTAGTGACGCCTGTAGCACTGAGATGCAGTGTCTTAGACCGCTGCGCAACTCGGGAGCCAGATTAGGGCCGAATTTATTTAAACTGACTGATGTCCTCATATGAACTGTAACTCAGTAAAATCAATTAAATTGTTGCATGTCGCATTTATATTTTTGTTCAATATATTTGACATCAGAGTTGTGAGTGCAACTACAGGAAATAGTCACTAGTGGGAGCTGTCTGGGTGAAGAACACACCTGATATCTCACTGGTTTCCTTCTTCTCTGTCTCCATGGCTACAGCCCCTGAACTCCACTCCACTGTTCCGTTCAGAATCTCTGACCGCTCCTCTGTTGTCATGGCAACCTGGCCACCATTACCTATCACCACCTGGGCTACATGTCCAACAGGGGAGAGACATGGTCAGCTACACTACTTACAATATTCAATGCACAAAATAACACGGATGGTTCTGGGCCTGGATGTTTATTGACTGATACTGTATTCCAAACTTGTGTATATATCCCAATGAAAATGTCAAGTTAATGGACATGTGTACGATATCACCAATTAAAAAATAAGTTAAAATGGTAGAAAATAGGATTAAAAGGTTCCTTACAGAAAATAACTGCCTGACAAACTTTTAAATTGTTTTGCCATCAGATAACCTGAGATCTTTACAGCCCTCAGTGAGTGGTGGGTCTGGTCTCACCTTGTGAGGAGATGGGTGTGGTGAGTCCGCTGCCATCAGGGGGGAAGCGTGTGTTGTTGATCAGTAGGTCAAACTTGGTACTACGACACGTGTTGGTGCACAGAGTGCTGTGTTCATAGAAGTCTAGCTGCCCCGAGTCCATCATCTTCCTGAAGGAGAGAGAGTATTAGATAAAGGACAAGAGTGAGGAAAGACAGAGGGAAGAGAAGGGAAACATCATCTACATCAATCACCTCGGGTTGATTTTCCCCTCAGACCTGGGATCCTAACTGGCAACCCTCCAGTTTCTGGCCCACCTCTCTAAATTCAAACTACCTCTAGATTATGTCTGTCTATCAAATGATCTCAGATCTCTACACAGGTGCTTAGGGGCTAGAGTCTAGCGGTTGATTTGGGACTGGTCGACTCTACTCCTCACCTGAGCATGACCCCTCCCATCCGGATAGCTCTTTTCCAGTCCTTCAGTGTAGCCTTCCCAGACATGTGGACAAACTGCTTGGGACTGATCAGTTGGTCTTCATACTGTATGGGGCAGACGTTATTGGGAGAGAGTTTAGAAAGGAACCATACCTGTTCACTGGGATTACAAACATATACCTACACCACCTTATTAGAAAGGAGACAGCAAAGAACCAACTGGCCAATGAGAAACATTCAACCGATGTCTAAGACATTGTTAAAGCAAACAACTGGTCCTGTATGGCTCAGTTGTTAGAGCATGGTGTTTGCAATGCCAGGGTTGTGGGTTCGATTCCTGGGGCCACTCATAAGTAAAATGTAAGCACACATGACTAAGTGGCTTTGGATGAAAACGTCTGCTAAATGGCATATATTAAATGGTATGTGACAATCTCTTCTGCTGACATTGTACAAACAGGATTATAAGTATATCAATAGCTGGCAGGCTGAGCTGTTCCTTCTCTGCATACTAACATTTGAAAAACATGATGATTTCTGTAGAAAATACAATGACCATGACAATACTAACCTTGACACATTTGACGTTTATTCCAGGACAGACAAACTTCTTGACCAGCAGCACAGCTTTACACTCTCCACATGTGATGGGATAACCCAGCTCTACCTCCTCTCCATCAACTGTGGCTTCTTCTGAAGAAACATTTTTTATGATATACTTTGTTTGTGTTTATTTATGTGTGTGTTTATTTATATATGTGTATATGTTCCTTACCTGGGTATGCCTCCACAGCTGTGTCTGTCTCTCCTGACTCATCCATACTGCAAGGGAAAGTGAAACACAACAAATGAAAATGTTGGCAAAAAACAAAGCAGGGTCTGACTATGTTAGCTCACTAACCTAAAGCCTGGGCAATTAGCTTGGGGAGCCATCATGTGAGCATGGTTCACCGAACCAACTCTGTTACACTAGTCTTGTCCTCTATCAGGCCCAAGTAAACATCAGTCTGTACCTACCCTGCTGTGATTGGTTGTAGCTGGAGGATGACCTGTGTGTTGCTGTCCTCATCATCACCATTCTCTTCATCAGTAGCCTTCACCACCACCAGGTCCCCCATGGAGACCGTTGTCACCTCGGTTTGTGCCATCCTCCCAGTGTAGCCTACTGAAGGCCCAGGTGAGTATAGGGAAGAAGAGCACAATGGTTACAAATAAAGTAGATTAGAATAATGTGTGTGTGTGTGTGTGTGTGTGACAAAGATTACAGGAGGACAGACTGGACAAGGCAGAATCTGGATAAGATGTTCTTAGGGCAGACCATGCTCGTAAACAGATTCAATTGCCTCAGTTTCAGCCAATGACAGTATGGTTTTTCAGCATTTTAACCTCCAAAGTGTTACTTTATTCTGTCATATTTAGAAAAGGGGGCACAACATGGTTACTATCTAGTTTCCTTTTTTACTTGATCTCTACAAAACTTGCTGTGCATAACTTTTAACTAGTAGCTAGCTATTGTTACACCGGATCTCCAAACTGAAACTAGTGTACTGCACTGCCCATACCCACAGAAACGTTGCGTTAGCTAGCTACTAGTTCAACTTTATGCACAGCAAGTTTTCACTATTTTTCTACTGACAACGTTTCTATGGGTATGGGCAGGGCAGTGCATTAGTTAGTCATAAGATCAGGTCTAACATTGATAGCTAGCTGCTAATGCACCATTTGCCCGAATAGCCTACACCAGTGAGGTATATATGAACGGCTTACGCCCATGCAATGACAATGTACTATCTTGCTAGCAAGGTGGCGGCTTGTAACTAGCAAGATGGCTAGGCTAACTAAAATAATAGACTCTGGGCAGAGGTTTGGAGCTTAAGCAACCTAAGGCTGGGTTGTTACTAGCCACCTTGGATATTTACATAGTGACGACGGTTACGTGACGCTTTTTTCTGAACAAGCGTGCGCCCGTTCGTTCAACTTTTTCCTTTTCTCCGCTCTCAAAATTACGTCCCTGTGCGGCAGCACGTACACGAAAACAACAACGCGGCGACGGCGTTGCCCCGCCATTCGGAGCGAGCCCTGGGTGTTGCCCCTTTACAAATACCAAACTCTACGTGGAGATAGACATTACCTAGCATATAAATCAGTTCGCCTTTATAACCCGAATAAACCTAAAATTACAAAGCCATCGTTCTGAATTTCCTTACCGTTTTTACGAAGTCGAATACATCCCTACAAGCTGCTGGGCATGCGCACTTTGTGCAGTTACACTTCCTGAGATATAGCGCGGCTCGCCAGTCATGCATGCTGCTTCCCCCAAAATAGGTCAAACATAAAACACAAGCCTGTTGACAATCAGTCGCTGTTAAAAAAATGTTTTGACAGCAATCATCACTTATTTCACTGACGTTCGGGTTACGACCTGCTTTAGCAATTGAATATTTAATTTTGTGGACCAGTGACACAGGCCTGTCTGTTTGTACAGGCGCCGCACAACAATTGATCTCTACTTTATTTGTACAACATATTGGGGCGCAAAGATTCACGATCATTCGCAACCCCAGAAGGTAAAAATTATGCTTCCGAAATCTCTTGATATAGATTCCGCAGGAAAGGTGGAATATCACTACCTTCCCTGTGCTATACATAGCAGAAGCCCTTTTTACGTTAAAACATACAGTTCTACAATCTGGTCTCGGAACACAGGGACTTCAGTCAGGGTAGAGAATATAATAACCTTTATTTTACGAAACATGTTCTGTTTGTGATTTTCAGTTGGGTTAAGCATTTAAGCATTCATATATTAGATGACAAAACAAGAGATAGCATTGAATCAAACAGAATTAATTGAATTTATCTGTCATTTTTCCTGCCGCAAAGCATCATGGGATAAATAGGCTGACCTTGCAATTTTATTCCAAATCGACACTACCACCGACCCTCTTACGTCCCATTCCTCCTGAAGTGTGTACTTGTTCACGACTCCCCCGCAAATGTACAAATATTGGATCGGTGTACTGGCGTTTCCATCCATATACCATTCATTTCTTTTCAAATCCATGAAGGGAACAAATGCACACTTCAGAAGAAATGTGAGATTGTTGGGACACACCTCTAGGGGTTAACCATTCCGGAATGGGCTACTTTGATTGGGGTCCACAAAAAAACGAATCTCATCAGTTTATTTAATTGTATTATTATTGGTCCGCGGATTGCCCATCCCTGATCTAGACCAATCTAGACTCGGTACCAGGCCAAAATCCATGCTCAGTAGGCTTACAAAATACCTTTACTGTCACTTTCATAAAATAATTAACTTTAAAAAGATATGATCATATAAATGCATCAAGTCTTTCTTTAATTTAACATAACATTTATTTTATCTTTCACCACATAATCACACATTTTGACAGCTTACAAAACCATATGATACAGCTCAGCTAAACTAAATGTACATTAGAAATTGCACAGAGTGATTTGCACTGTCATTTTAATGAATTTGCACCTTTAGCTTGTGTGTGTCTGCATTTCCCCACTCCAGATGTTTCATTGAGAACCACGGTTGTTTCTACCATAAGTCTACCATGGTTTCTAAAGGTGAGCTTGGACAGCAGTGGAGGGTGCAAGTGAAAGCAATATCAGTGAACAGCTTCATTTCCACAAGTGGTATTAATTTGTTATTGTTGTTATTGATTAGTTATACCAATTAACAGTTGTGATTTTCAACAGAGGCTGATGAAAATTAAAACACAACATCACTATTATTACCATACACAGTTTTATGTTTATTAGTTGAAGTTTAGTATTTTATTTGCACTGTGATTCAGCTAAGTGGGTCAGGGGTATGCAGTTCTGTTGTTACCAAAAGAGGACGCCACAACCCTGGCATGGAGATGGTCAATCATAATATGGCACCATGGACATAATGTTGTTTATTGACTGAATACCCCTTTAACAGTAGAGTACCTTGCCCAGAACATTTAGAATAGAAAATAAATAACATGTATTCCGTCAAGCTGTGAACTGTGATCAGATTTAGTCAGAGGCAAAATAGAGGCATCAACTGCACTGCTGTGATGCTATGTCTAGTTCCAAGCTTGCCAAAAAACAGAATTTGCAAGAAAAATGCATTAGTGATTTGTCATATGTTGTTGTACTATCAAGGACCTGTTGGATACTACAGATTTAAATAGATTGTTTTGTCAATTGATATTCGAGTTACAGTATTATGATATAACTATCATCACAATGAAAATTGCCACTTATTACTTATAATCAACTAAACACTTTCTAAAATATCAATTATTTCGCATTTTTCTGCTCTAAAATCTAAACGTTTCTAGTTCGACTGGCAACGTGTCAAGATCCAAGAACCAAGCTCAATCTCTTCTTTCAAGTCCTTGAGCCTGATTAGGCTGTTGAATATAGCTGGTGCTCCATCTCAGTGACATGGGACTTTCTCCAGATACAACTTTTTCATAGACCGTCATCGGCATCATCACCACAGCTTGCTATTTCCTGTTTTCTTCATATCTCATGTAACAATACAACCAATAAGAATCCTTATCAAATTCAGTGATCGGGAATATTCACTGACTGCATTCACTGACAAGCAGCTGTATTACAGCACATATTATCATTATTGTAAGCATTAAAAATACAGCTGTACAAAAGAAACCCTGTTATAAATTACACACAAAGCTGAAAAATGGAAGAGGTACATACCATAAGGAACATGATTTGACTTTAACTTCCTTTGTGGATTAGAATGGAAACTGCTTTTCAAAAGGAGTTGAATTGCGATGACCAAACAGACAGCAGCCTAGATTATCATACCTCTGAAACCATGTCTGAAAAATATAATTCTCAATTTCCATACATTCCCAGGCAAGACTGTTTTTGTTCATTTAAAGGGCATGTCTCTTCTCCCTAGGCCTCGGGTATTGCCTTCTCTTTGTAGATGTGTCCTTCCTTACCATAACAAGAACATGGATCAATACAGATTGTCATAGATATTAGTTAGCCAACTGATTTAACTTTTAAAGAAATGAGACATGGGTTATGACCTGTGATAAGAGGTTTAAATAAAGTCTGTGAATGTTCACTAGAGCTGAAAAACTGACCACGGCATAACTATAAACCCGGTTAAACCCATGAGTGTGGGAACAACTAAACTATGTTTGCATCAGACTTTGTAAAGCAAGAGGCAAAACCATACGGACTGTATGTAGACAAACACATACTGTTGTCAAGAAATTGTTTGCTGAGGCTTTGTAAGTTGTTTGCCAGAATGTATATAAAGGCTTCCAAAAGATTAGTTAGTTAGACATTCCTTTCAACAAGTCAAGTCGCATGACCATGATACAGCCTGTATGCTCCTGGACCTTGCCCAATGACCACTGAAACACAAAACCAACATAGAACACAATATTATAAAGTCACTGTTGCTGAATGCACAATGTCTCTCCTGTCATCTACAGTGTGTGAAGTGTCTGGTGAGGTGTGGTGCTGGTGAGAGGTGGACAAGGTGAGCTGAGGGGAAGGAAGGAAGGAGGGAGGTAGGAGGGACCAGGCAAAGTGAGCTGTTATCTAGGCCCTGAGCCATGGCTGTACACTCCTATGGTAACACCAGAATCTACAGCCAAGTCTCAGCGCAACTGTTATCTGCACTGGGGTTTGCTGTATAGAGGTAGTAACCAAAGAAAACTAGAGTTATCTTCCTATGCCTCTCTGCAAGTAGAAAGGGCCTATAGTCAGAGCAGTGCAACATTCTGGCTGTCTTGATATCGGAACCATTCTGATGGAGCATGGAAGCCATTAGGGACGAAATGTCATGTTCTCAACCAGATAATGTAATAATGCCAATAAATTGCTATTATGGCTACAAAAGCCCCATGTGAGCAGTCTTAAAGTCAGCCAATACCTCTCTCCAGTTAAAGGAAAATTGTTTGGTGTGGTTTTCCCCCTTGAAGACCCACTTTGGAAGGTTAGTTTTGTTTTTTAATATGCCATATAGTATACAAATACAAAGAGTGGCTACCAAATGGTTTGTGGCTTCAGCAATGCACGACAAATGATAGATATGTTTTTAAAAATGTTGAAAACATTACTCGTCTGCTCTGAAGTAGGAAGTTCACAACATGATGCAACATGAAAATGATTTGGCTTATGTGCACTTACATAGATTAGTAGTCTACAGGACCATATTGATTAGCAGGGAACGGGTGGTCGTGGTGACACATATAGAGTACAGTTTATTCTCCCTGCCTATTATCAGTGACCTTTTAACACCAGAGCTAACCATACCGAACATGATGTACAGTCTCAGGGGACTGCAGGCAGAGCAACGACATATGCACACACACACGCACAGCCAAACAGGAGCCAACCAACAACAACGTAATAGGAGTGATGCCAGACCGCAATAATGCATTGTCCGCAAGTCCAGACCTTGCCTGCTTGAGACTCCAGTAACTCCTGCGGCAGCAAAGGGCATCCAGGAATGAATAGGATATGTACTGGAATAACTCAAGGCCTGATCTCTCTCATACAGGTGTCTCTGGCTGCAGCCCAATTCTGATCTTTTGCCCAATTATTGTCAAAAGGCCTTTTCTCATTGGTCAAATGAACAATAATTGGGCAAAATATCAGAATTGTCTGCCTGTGAAAATGCAGCCTCTGTGTCTGCCTTACCTAACTGGGCCCAAAGCTACCCAGGTGATGCTAATTTTTGTACGTTTAGCATGTACATGTATGATGCTTTTCCACTGCAAGGATTTACACTGGTGTTTGACTCAGACTCCTAAAGACTCAGACTTTTGTGTTTGTAGAGAAGCTTTTGTCACATCAAGATGTATACACAGGATGTGTATTGTGTACTCCCATCAGAAAACAGGCCCATCCTTACCTCTGTAGGAACTGATACAGAGGGGACTGGCATCCTATCTACACTAAGCATAGGGTGACACGTGGACGCATGATGATGATGTCATAGGACAAGGGCCTCACTTTAGACTGTGGCTTAATTTCGATGGGAAACTGACTAAACTGTGAGACGATGTGAGATACTTGTGGAGATAAGAGAGGGGGAACAACAGTGGAGACACGAGTCGTGTTTATTAGGGCACATATCGGAACACGTTTTCTAAAACGTTTCGCAACGGAAAATAAAAATGTGCGTTTCTTATTGGACAATTCCAAGTAGTCCCTCTCTTTTTCAGTCTGTTTTCTTCCATTTGGTGCCTAATGAACATGACCATGGATGAGGTCAGGGGTCAGAGATCGAGGCTCAGTCTTTCAGCAGTTGCAGCTCTTCTCCCTTGGCTCCACCTCAATGTCCTCTTCGCCCGGGTACAGGACCCCAGTGGTGAGGCCGCTCTTCACCCCATCCCATCCGTCCCTCGTTGTGATCTCCCCCATCTTCATCAGCTCATAGATGTCCCTGCTGAGCAGCTGGAAGGCCCGGTCCACGTTGCTGTTGCACTTAGCCGACGTCTCCACATAGCGGATCCCCATCTCCGCCGCCAGCTGCTCAGCCTCGTCCCGCGTCACCTTCCGGTCCTTGTTTAGGTCGCTTTTGTGGCCAATCAGAATGTAGACCATGTGGTGCGGTAGAATGTGCTCGCTTACTTCCTTGTGCCACTCCCTCACGTGGTCGAAGGTCTTGCGATTGGTCAGGTCGAACACGAGGAGCCCGCCCACTGAGTTACGGTAGTAGGAAGTAGTGATGGACCTGGAAGATGGAGTAGGAGATGTTACAATTCAGCTCTGACCCATAGTGAAACGTGAATTTCAACAATGCTGACTTGAATCTCAGTGTAACTCGGAACCAAACTACACTCATAGCATGACAACAGCCATATAGGAGTTGGCGAAACAGCATAACAAGATCCGTGACTCCTTGCAGGTCCAGGGAAAAACATAACTTGTGGCTTACAAAGGAACGATAACAGTACAGACCTGTAGAGACATTTCATTCATGCCACTGAGAATCTATTTTAGGTGTGTACTGTGAACCTCCTAGGGGAAAACAGTCTTTCTTCCATAATATTCTGTCAGAGACATGCAGGTTTGGCTTCAAGAGGAAAGGGAGATCTGAGATCAGAGTCTGCAAACACAGTTATAATGATCTTAGAGGAATTGTATCTGAGACTTCAGGCATCAGTGGGGAATGAATTATGTTGTTTACATGTTTTTTTCAACTACAATATACTGGCTCCTGGATGGCTACTGTATATGTCTGGGCATTACAGACTAGGCTTCAACGAGGCACATTACAACATGTATGTAGAGAGAGAGAGACATGCCTGCGGATTTACAGGCCATCTCAGCAGCAACAAACGACACTTACAGAATAACTGGATTTGAGTGTACTCCATCCGAAGACAAAACCTTCTTATCATTGTATTATAAAGGGATATTTAATTTGTGTATTACACAAAACAATATCAAGGCGAGGTTGTTGCCCATCATCCGTGAATGAATGTAACTGATGATGCGCCACAATTTGGTGACTGTTTTTATGATGGAGATTGGCGTAAGGGGCCTCCGTTATTACAGTCATAGGGTAAAACATGACTGACGATGACTGACCTCGTTTCTCTAGAGAGAATAGAGAGACAATAAAAACGAATATTTTTCTCCACTGTTATTCACCAAAAATTGTAAACCGATCACAATAGATATCGTGAGGGCTTGTGCGTGTTACTTATTTGATACAATTCGGTTAATTTATACTGATGGAAATAATGAATTACATGATCTTGTCAACAGATTATTTGATAACAGATATAGGCCTAGGATAACATTTGTCTACATCTCACCTGAATCGTTCCTGTCCAGCCGTGTCCCACAGTTGAAGCTTGATTTTAATCCCTTGCTCAATGTCTAACGAACGGGCATAAAAATCCACACCGACCGTTGGATCCGCTACATCGCTGTAAATTCCATCTGTAAACCGCTTCAGCAAAGACGATTTCCCTACGGTCGAGTCTCCGAGCAAAATTATCCTGAACTGATATTGCCACAAAATATCCATGACATGGCTAGAGAGAGACCCACAATGGTGGTGGTTTTGAAACAAAGCTGCGCAGCACGTTGTGTTTACAAAGCCAGTGACTGCTGCTGCCTATTGCCTTCTGGTCAGACAGAGATGGGAGCGCCAGCGAGCAAAGAGCGATAGTGCTGCAGTCATGTGATAGGCTACCTACACAGGTCCATGCACGGGCTTTATTATAGGGCCTATTGCTTCAGAACATCACCATAAAAAGAATATAACGTCACATTTATGTTATGACAACTCTATAGCTTTATTGTATTGTATTCTAGCCTATGGGCCAAGGCCACGAAGCGTAATTTCGATAATGAAAATATGAATCGTACGTGAGGCCTATACAGTGTGAAAATATAGTTAGATAGCAGATAAGGCAAGCTGTTATCCGACTCTCAAATTGGTGTGAAATTCAATGGAGCCTATGCCTGGTCCGTCTATAAATTGCTTATTGACTTGACATGGCCATGACGGCATAGCATGAGCTGTAGGCGAAACTATTTCCTGCGCTGTACACGAATTGTGATATGCATTGCATGATATTCTTGTATTTGTTTTGTTATGTCCGTTCGAAAGGCAATTCAATTCTGGCTTTTCAATTAAACTTTAGTCGCAGCAGTCATGGAACTGTCCCTGGTGCTGAAATGTTGAGACCGGTTTTTGGCGTCAGTCAGTGTGTGCGTTTGTTGGGTTGTTGACTTTGCTCAGTTGAAATCTAGTTCTCACTTAGGCTTGCCTAACAGCATTGATTATAGTAATCACTTTCAACACTATTGGCCTACTAAATATATACACCTCGATTGCATAGATGTTCTACTATCACGAGAATTTCTATCTCAATGTTCTAACTGAACTATTTTATATCTCTGTCTAATTCCTGAAGGTTGTAAAGCTCCAGTTCAAATATATAGACAGTCTCAACCTGCAATAGATCAATTCTTTATTCTACAGTCTTTTTATAGCACACACACAAATAAACTCACATCAGTAGAAACTCCACCTCTCTTTAGGTGGTGTCAGGACCAGGTGCGAGAAACAGTCACTAATAATCGTCAGAACCCAGAAGATGAGGCAGACACAGCAGTACTAGAGATGGTGGTTTAATTAAAGAACAAAATCTTCAGGCAAAGAAACTAAATCCACAATGTCCAAAAATAAAGCCAARAGGCACAAAATGGAAATCCWCMAAAATACAAAAGAAACTCCACAAAGTGGTAAAAAACAGCAGGGAAAAACAAACCTCAAAAGACTACTCAAATAATACACAAGAACTAAACCAGAGAACCTCTGGAAAATCCAACAAGAGAAATCTCTGAATAAAACAAGGCTTGGGCTGGGGCTGGGTGCTAACTTACAAACACTGAGCAAGGAACAAAGGAACACACAGGGTTTAAATACTAACAAGGGAATGACCTACAGGTGCAAACAATAATTAGAGCAAGAAAAACAAAATGTACAAAAAAGGTGCAATGGGGACATCTAGTGACCAAAACCCGAACAGTCTTGGCCAAAACCTGACAGGTGGGCTGTATTTTCCCACAGTTGACATACATTGTTTATCACACTTCTGCAACATGTTTCATTATCTTCTGCAAGCCGTTTCTAACAGTTGCTCTCCTCCCTAGGCTGGGGAGGCCTCTTTCCAGTTATTAGTTTCACCGTTATCACAAGTCGACAGTTCAGTTGTCCTTGAATGTCTCAACTATACCCTGCTCATATTGCGAAATAGTAACACAATGGCCTAGTCTTAAAAGGTCTAGTCACACACGTTATTGGATTATGAATCTAACACATTTCATACAATTATATGGTTTCAGGGTGGAATACTTTAGTCATTATCTTAAACATAAAAATTATTCTATCACCTACAGACCTACTGTCACGTCTGCTCCCGCTCTTCCCCTCCCCCTGGCGCTTGAGGGCGCCAGAATGCCTTGCATCACTCACTCCTGCCATCCATCACGTACACCTGCCTTTCCTCGTCACGCGCATCAGCGTTATTGGACTCACCTGGACTCTCTTAGCACCTGTTCATTTCCTCCCCTATATGTGTCAGTTCCCCAGCTCTGTTCCCCGCTTCTGCATTGATTGTTTTCTGTTTGCTAACGCTGTTTATGTCTCGTTCCATGTCTGTTATTTATTAAATGTTACTCCCCGTACCTGCTTCGTCTCTCCAGCGTCATCCTTGTGACACCTACACATCTATTTTCAAATCCGGAAGTGTAATTTCCCATTGTTGCCTACTCGTATAGGCATAGGACGTCTGGAATAAATACTAGTGTGTGGCCTTTATCAACCTCAGATGCCTTAATCCAAAAATCACAAGTGTTGGCACTGGCAGCAATCCATTGATTTGTCTTGGTCAGAACTACATTGACCAGGCGTAATAAATTAGCAATAGCTTCAAGTGAAAATGTTTTTGTTTGCCTCTCTTCAAACAGGTGTTTGGGTTTTCATTTTTTTACCCTGTCTATTTTCGTTGTATTATTTGTTCATTATTTATAGTTAGTCTTATCAGTAGCCATTAGCTATATAATTTCTGCCACATTCTAGCATTGGTAGCTATGTTGATAGCGGTCTATGATTTATGGCGAACGTCATATACCGTCATACAGCTCGTCCATGTGACACATGTGGACCAATCGCCAGGTTGTCCCACACTATATAAACCAATAGACGGCGGGTTTTCGCTCTCTTCAGTTCAAGCTAAATGCAAAGGTGAGTTACCAGCAAAAGAGTTATCGCTTGACAGTACCTTTTATATTCAAGTGAAAGCTGTTTAACTTATTTGCCAATATTACATGTCTTGGGAAAAGCATGTACTTTAATGTTAGAATGGGTTTTCTGGCGTTTTGTTATCGGTTCCTAGGACTGGTAGACTAACTTCCGGCGGGACCTGCACGTTATTGTGACCTAGTTTGCTATAGCCATTTAAGTTAGCAACTAAAGTAGTTTCTGTGAACCTTGTGGGCAAGCTTATGTTAATCGTGAAGTTACATGTACCGTTTCGAACATGCTTACCTACGCTAGTTCAATACTCATTGTTAACTAACTACGTTGGCCTGTGATTTCCACGTGGCCGCTGCTGCTCGCGGCCTTTATCGATGCCGATTCAGTCCATTCTTCCCGCTGAATCGGTCGACAAAAGAGCCATGGTTTTACCGACGGTTGCTGTGAAGGTCTAACTTATCAGCAACAATTTGGGAAAGAACGGTGACAATTTTAGTGAGCCAGCAACTATGGCAAACGATGTCAAACATTGAGTAGATGGTTATACAAGCAATTGTTACATTTTGTGCAGTGAGTGTAGTTAACTAGCTGTGTGGGCTTAAGGTTAGCCCTACTGAGTACCTCATTGATCTCTGCTTCTAGGTGGACAAACGCCATACGATGAACCCTGCCCAACCCAATATGGCTGCATTGCTACTGCAGAATAGGTGAGCAGTGTCAATGAACTATGATCTCTGTACAACCATTCTAAAACCCAGGCACCTATCGAAGCCGTTTCTGCATTCTTGTAGCAGACATGGTCAACATGATGCCAAAAACAATACTTTCACCGACGGTCGCTGTCCAGTTCGAAAGTAACTGACGCAGCAACATTAAGGGGAAGGACAGTCCATGCACCATTGTACTTAGAAAATGTGGATGTATTGGTCATATGATGGATTACGTTTTCTAATTGGATTGCTTCCCTATGCGCTCGAAGCCCAATGGTATCTTCTGAGCAGTCCCCCGACGGTGGATTAACAAATGGATATGCAGAAGGTACGTTTATGCAGGATGATTTCAAGACGTTTCACCATCCTTCATTCTGGCTGTGATGAGACACTTGCCCTCACTTAGAGTGCCTCGATGCTGAGAACTTCTTAGTACTCGTCTGAGCCCAGATATATCATTTACTTAACTGAATGTAAACTGTTTTGTTTTGGCTATACAACAAAGTATCTCTTTACCTGATCCTAATCTTCTAATGCTCTACAGGATTAGTCAATCTGAAGACCCTATAGAACGGGATTATGAACCAGTGGACGTTCTAATTGGAGGTAAAAAAAAACAAAAAAACATCTGTTTTGGCTGTGATGACAAACTTGCCCTCACTTAGAGGAGTACCTCTTTGATGAGAATTTATAGTACTCGTCTGAGCCAAGATATTGCAATGAGAGCAAATTGTTGTGTTTTTACTATGTACATAAAAATGTAGCTGTCTAACCTGACTCACAATTTTCTCTATAGGCTTATAACCTCAGATGCCTTGAGAATTAACAACTTAATATTCTGAAGGTAATTAAAAATGTCTGCCTTTCATTCTGTCTGACACACTTGCCCTCATTGTCTTGATAATTTAACCTACCTGGATAAATGAGGACATTCCACTATTCAACTTCTGAGCCTGTTTAATGGAAATGAGCCTAGATTGATCATCCCAATAAGGTCACTTTGTTTCTCATCAGGTCTCGTACCAACTGAAATGGCAGAGGTGACGACCCAATCGCCTAGAGATTGAACAGCTGGTAAGGATTTTAAAAAAAGTGTTGTCTGGTCCCCATGGTAGCATGCTATCCTAAGGACCCGGGCTCTGTCTGTAGCCTCTGGTTCTCCAAGTGCATGCCAGAGAAATGGGGAGTCTTTGACTGTCCTAGCCTCTCTGTGTCTGAGGTAGTCACTCTACTGTCCTACAGATGTTTAGCTGCATCTTTGAACCGTAGTAATGTAGCTTTGATGGTTCCACCAATGTAAATTCTGCCATTAGCGCTTAATTTGTGCACTGCTGAATTTCTAATGTCTGACTGGGTCTTTCTGCAGGTATGGAGGTAAAAGTGTGCCTCAACACTTGAGATGAAATGGCCCAATCCAGGTCCCTTGATGGGAATGTCCATCTGTAGGTATATACTGAACTATCATTTTGGGGGGGGGGGGGGGTTGAGTGCTTGTGATTAATCTTCAGATCAATGCTGATACCTTTTATGTGACTGCTGGATGAAACATGCGGATATGGGACTTAGATCAGAGCAATTCCTTGGCCGTAATGTATGTGTATATATCAAGATGCTGAACTTATTTCATTTGCAGGTCTTGCAACTGCCTCTGGGTGAAATGACCGGCATTGACCAATTACACTTCAGCGTTGATATACTCGTAAACAGGGTTTTAAGGTACTTCTACTTTGCCTCATGCTAATCACTGAATCATCTGTGCAGGCTCTGGTGTGTTCTGATCAATGATTGATACCTTTTAAAATGTGACTGATGGATGAAACATGCGGATATGGGACTGAGATCAGAACGGTACCTTCAAAGTGTGTACGATACAAATTGTCTCCAGCCACTAAAACATTACTTTTATTCTCAGGTCTTGTGAAAAGAATGTCCTACACAAGGGCTTTCTCTTGCCAGCATAACATAGCTGTTATGCTCTAGTGGGAATTCCACTAACGGTATGTAGCTGCTGCTCACATCCTTCACGATGACTAAATAATTTGTGCTATAAGAGCTCAAGTATAAAAATCTGTCATGTGCATCCTTTCAGTAAAATAAAATGTATTAACCCTGAAATGTACAGACCTCATTTCTTGTCATAAGTGTTTCAATGAAATGAGAAGCTCAACCAATCCATGTTTCATCTCAAGGGATTTGTCCCAGGTAAAGAAAGTCACATCTTTAGTACTGCGTAAGTGTATTGAGGCATGTTTGACCCAAAATGACAGTTACATTTCACAGCATATGCATAAACATCTTTAAGAGCTAATTTAGCCCTTGATCCTCCATTTAGAAATGGATTTCCTGTTTCAACTCTTCATTGTTCCTTTCCCTCTGCAAGAAAGGAAAGTTGTGGGCAGTTAAATGGTTAGCAGTTGGGTAGCCTAGAATCCAAACTGACATGCTATAGAAAGTCAGAATTAAATATTAGTGTTGCTTACCAGTCACACACATTCCTGTGAGGACTCAGTTATTTCCGGGTCTGGGGAGCTGCTGCCGCTCTGATCACTGTACGTGTCCCTACAGAGATGGTATTCAAACGACACAATATTTAATTTGCCAGTTCTCGTACCTATAACATACATTGCCCCACTGCAAAATTTAACACAGGTTTAGGACTCATACTGAGTTACCGTGGAGACAGACAGCAACCCTTCTGTAGGTAGCTCTGTAGTTTCCCGGCTGATGCCAGCAGGAGGCCAAAGTAGGGAGGCGATGGTTTGATGGGGCGAGAGGTGAACTCAGGGTGATACTGCACCCCTACGAAATACGGATGATCTAGAAATAAAAGCAGAGGGATGTGTGAGTATAAAAGGTACATGCAAACCAGACAAACCATTTTGTCTACACATGATCCCAGACACTTACCGTCTAGCTCAATGACTTCCATTCGCTCTCCTTCTACATCTTGACCCACGAAGTGAAAGCCTTTCCCCTCAAAGTGATCCTTCAGCTCTGGGTTCACCTGAGACCGGAAACCAGGTAAGCACACTGAAACACTAGTGACATGTAGAGAAGGTATATAAAGTGATGTGAACATCAACCTCAAAGCGATGTCGGTGTCTCTCATCCACGTACTCAGCATCTCCGTAAAGTCTTCCTGCAATGAAACAAAGCAGGTACAAAACATTTGGAAAATGGATGAAATAGTCCCCATCTACAATGAAGCAAATTCATTAGAAATAAACAAATATATGTACATAACTATTCAGACTCTTTACGCCATACCTAGTTGAATCACATCCGGCAGCGATTGCCGCTTCGAGTCTTCTTGGGTATGATTCTCAAGCCCTGTCAGGTTGGGTCACAGACTTGTCCCGAAGCCATTCCATTCCTCTTGGCGTTGTCCTGTTGGAAGGTGAACCTTCGCCCCCAGTCTGAGGTCCTGAGCACTCTGGAGCAGGTTTTCATCAAGGATCTCTATACTTGATCCTGACTAGTCTTCCAGTCCCTGCCGCTGAAAAACATCCCCACAGCATGATGCTGCCACCACCATGCTTCAACGTAGGGATGGTGCTTGGCATTCAGGCCAAAGAGTTCAAATGGTTTCATCAGACCAGAGAATCTTGTTGATCATGGTCAGATTCTTTAGGGGCCTTTTGGCAAACTCCAAGCGGGCTGTAATGTACCGTTTCCTGAAGAGTGGCTTCCGTCTGGCCACTACCATAAAGGCCTGATTGATGGAGTGCTGCAGAGATGGTGGTCCTTCTGGAAGGTTCTGCCAGTGACCATTGTGTTCTTGGTCACCTCCCTGACCTAAGCCCTTCTCCCAGCTTGACCGGGAGGCCAGCTCTGGAGTCGTGGTGGTTCCAAACTTCTTCCATTTAAGATTGATGGATGCCACTGTTGTTGGGGACCTTTCAATGCTGCAGAAATGTTTTGGTACCCTTCCCGAGATGTGTGCCTTGGAGCTCTATGGACAATTCCTTCGACCTGACATGCACTGTTAACTGTGTGAGCCTTTCCAAATAATTTAATTTACCACGGGTGGACTCCAATCAAGTTGTAGAAACATCAAGGAAGATCAATGGAAAAAGGATGCACCTGAGTTAAATTTCAAGTCTCATAGCAAAGGGTCTGAATAGTTCTGTAAATAAGGTATCTTTTTTCTTTTTAAAATATAAATGTGCAAAAAACAAACAGCTTTCGCTTTATCAATATGACGTATTGTGTGTAGATTGAGGAAAATGTTTTATTTAATCAATTTTAAAACAAGTCTAACATAGGAAAAAGTCAAGGGGTCTGAATACTTTCCGAATGCACTTTATAGTGTGTGATTATGACTGACTTTACTCTCAAAGTTTGGTCTCTTACTTAGTATACTGTTGGTGGTCTTGAAAATGGTCCGTCTCTTTCCCAGCCTCATGGTCCCACCCATCTGCCCAGGATTGTGTTCTGGCATGTCAATCACCTAGAAAGAACCAGTAAGGAATCAGATTTCTTTTTGTTGGCCTTCACAACCAGTAAAGGGGAGGGGAGATCTTATGAAGGTGGAACCTACAACAGGATGCTTTGATTCGGGATGAAACTCTGTAGAGTTGGCATCTTCCCATTCTAGCACATTCCTGGCAAATTCACACACAGCCAGCTGCATCCCTAGACACACACCTGCAAACCCATAGGAGTCAGGTTAACGCTGCACATACATGAAGGAATGTGAATGGAAAGCTTTAATTCCATCCTTAGGTGTAATTTGTTCCTTGATCTAAAGACTGCATCCTCATGGCTGCCTGCCACCGATAGACAATTCTGTACCTAGGAAAGGTTTCTTCTGTTTGCGTGCCCAGTTGATGGCGTGGATCTTCCCCTCTGTCCCTCTGACTCCAAACCCCCCAGGTACCAGGATGCCACTGTGGAGGGAGGGAAACACCATCATCATGAACATAGTCACAATACTGACCCTGTTCTCTACCAGTCCAACTGACCCCCTGTGATGCCATATCTCAGTGTTTCTCCCCGTGTCCCCAACCAGCCACTTCTACTTAATTGATGTGTTTAAGTTCAGGCCTACCCTATTCAACTGGATGAATCAGCTGTGCTGGTACTGGACTACCGTACATAAAGTAGAGCTGGCTGGGGGTACAAGAGGATTGGAGAATACAAGATGCCACATCCCACTGCTAGACCTTCTACCCCAGACCCTACCATACTTACTCAGCACTGCAGAGTTTTTGCCACGCCTCATGGTACTTCACAGGCTCCTCCTTCAGTGTGTTTGGCTCCAGGTCTGCTGAGTCAATATACTGAGAAAAAAATAGATGACGGGAGGGGGAGACATGAGAATGGTTTGCTATTGACCCGATAGGACGTAGCTTATCCAATACTGAACAAATACTTAACAAAAGATTTTACTGAGTTACAGTTCATAGAAGGAAATCAGTCAATTTAAATCAAATTCATTCGGCCCTAATCTATGAATTTCACATAACTGGGCAGGGGCGGTCATAGGGTCATCCACTAGGGAGCCAGGCCAAGCCTATCAGAATGAGTTTTCCCCCCACAAAAGGCTTTAAAGACAGAACACTCCTCAGCAGCCCCCCCCCGGTGAAGAGTCCGGATAAGGAGTTTCTGGACTGGCGTGGTTACATGTGGTATGCAGTTGAAGCCGGTTGGATGTACTGCCAAATTCTCTAAAACAACATTGGAGGCAGCTTATAGTAGAGAAATTACCCTTCAATTCTCTGGCAACAGCTCTGTTGGACATTCCAGCTGTCAGCATGCCAATTGCACACTCCCCCAAAACTTGACATCTGTGACATTGGGTTGTGACAACTGCACATTTGAGTGACCTTTTATTGTCCCCTGCACAAGGTCTACCTGTGTAATGATCATGCTGTTTAATCAGCTTCTTGATATGCCACACCTGTCAAGGTGGATTGATTATCTTGGCGAAGGATAAATGCTCACTAACAGGAATGTAAACAAATTTGAGCAAAATAAGCTTTTTGTGCATATGAAACATTCCTGGGATCTTTTATTTCAGTTCTTGAAAAATGGGACCAACACTTTAAATGTTGCGTTTATATTTTTGTTCAGTATAGTTGACATGACTGCACAAACAAGTAAGACTTAAACATGAAATCACAGCAGCAATCTTCTTCAAAATAAAACCTTTTCCTGAGGACATCCAAGCCAGAGGAACAGTATAATTTAACCTTGCTGTGTAAGAAACTAAATAGAAAAAGATGCACTGTCATGCACAGGTTAAGATGCTTTTGGATGTAGGGCTGGTTTTCCAGACACCGATTAAGCGTAATCCTGGACTAGAATGTGCTTTCTACATTGAAAGTGTTTCTTAGTCCAGGACTAGTCTTATTATATGTCCAGGAAACCAGCCAGTAGTGCCTTTCCAAGTGTGTAGTTTGTACATGTGTTTTAGCCTGGCTGTGTGTGTTTTACCTTGATATCCAGTTTGTGGCAGATGGCTAAGGCCGAGTGTTCTAGCGCTTTGATGACTGACGCGTAGGAGTCTGTGAACTTGGTGTATTTCCCCACCAGGGCTATAGAACACTGCTCTAGGAGCCTGTCTGACCTGGGATTCAAAAACACCATAGGCAAAGTTATATGCCGCGTTCAAAACGGAGAACTCTGAAATCTCCAACTTCAGTGCATTCAAGACAACTGGGAACTCAGAAACACTGACATCTTTCGAGAGCTCCCGACTTGAAGATAACCGCCGTCATGATTTGACCCCCTTTTTCAGAGTTCCCAGTTGTCTAAAGCACCAATCATCTGAATACCGGTCACTCCATAGTGCTGCAATACAACAGGTGAATAGGCAGAGCAACCAAACAGCATCATTACATTTCTCTGTAGTTCTCATCCAGATATGTAGTTCTTTATCCAGAGGTCAAACTCAAACGTGGTGGGTCTAAATCAGGGCTGTTCAATTCTGGTCCTGGAGGGACGACACACTTGTTTTTTGTTTCTACCTGGTAGTTAATTGCACTCACCTGGTGTCCCAGGTCTGAATTGGTCCTTTATTAGGACTGACAATTAACAGCCCAGGGCCCGGTTTCCCAAAAGCATCTTAAGCATGGGAAACTGAGCCCCGGTCTAAATAATCGAGCGCTACCAGCCTGCCCGCCACACCCACCTGTCAGACATCTCCTTCCACTTGGTGAGCATCTTCCTGGGGCGTGTCTCTATAGGAAGGTCTAGTCTCTGACAGAAGTAGCCCACCACCCCCTGGTTCTCCAGTAGCAGAGGCACTCTGTAGATGGACGACACGTCTGCCACGCAGATCACCTGGGAGAGGAGGGGAGAGCTAACACTCAGTCACAACTAAAGGCTTCAGTGGTTCTTTATTCATCTTTCCTTGATTCCTCACATCCTCCAAGGGGAGATTTATTGGACCTTCTCTAGTACAGTAGAGAAGGAGATGACAAGGTAGGATGTGAGGAATCACTGGGAAGATTTATTGAGCCAGTGTCGTTTCATTCTAGTGTGTGACTGTACGATCAGGTCTTACCTGTTCAGGTTCTACATGACAGAACATGGAGATCTTCTCTTTGACAGAGTTCTCCAGGGGAGTGGAGCAGCGACACATGATCTGGAGGGAATTGACACCACAAACAATCCTTGCACTAAATGTACAAATGGACAGAAAAGTGGTTATGACGGCTTGCTAGGACTAGAAAAACTTTGGCTAATTTAAACTCACCAGATCAGGAGACAGGCCGAGTCCTCTGAGCTCTCTGACACTGTTCTGAGTGGGTTTGGTCTTCTGCTCTCCTGTGGCACTGGGCTGTGGGACCAGGCTGACGTGGATGTTACAGAAGTTCTCCCTCTTCACCTTGAACTGGAACTGCCTGAAGGCTTCGATGAAAGGCATGCTCTCGATGTCTCCCACAGTGCCTCCTAGCTGCACACATAAAACAGACATACCGGGATACACAATTACACAGGAATACAACTAGTAACTAGCCAGCCTGAAATGACTCCAAGTACATATGTCACACTATTATCAAACCAATAAAGGTTCTCTGGAAGTCATTGATCTACCAGTGTTAACCATAATCTTTTACCTCGATGACACAGATCTGAGGCTCCACACCGTCATCGTCAACAGGTACTCTGGCCTGACGCATCACCCACTCCTGGATCGCATCAGTGATGTGGGGCACCACTGCAAGGATATACCAAACAGGGACAGTTAGTCTGGAGATGCAGAGAAAGTGACAAGAGAACTTGATTGCTCATATCCTTCCTTTTTCTCATTGGTTCTTCATAGGATATTGGACTGAGGTCAGAACTGCCATGTCACACAAGCTAAATCAAATGCACATCAACTATTCAACAAGGGTCTGAACTCCTGTATACCCAGTCTCTCTCCCAGCATGACTATGTACAGTCTTTCCCAGGTAGTCTCCTCTTCCTGTTGATGACAGATTAGTAGCTCTTCCTTTAACCCCTGTATATACACAGTTTCTACAAGTCATCCCAGCCCTTGTCCCGCACCGTCTTATAGGTAGTCTTACCCTGTACGGTCTTTCCCAGGTAGTCTCCTTTCCTCTCCTTGTTGATGACAGACTGGTAGATCTTGCCGGTGGTCAGGTTGTTGTCTTTGGTCAGTCTGATGTCCAGGAACCTCTCGTAGTTCCCCAGGTCCAGATCCACCTCACCCCCATCGTCCAGCACAAACACCTCACCTGGAGGGAGAGCAGAGGAACAGCGTTAAAACACCTCACCCGGAAGAAGTCGAGTGGTATGGTTAAAACCCTAGTCAACACGCAAACATGTCACGTAGACACAGAGCGAGGGACAGGATTCTGTATATTTGAATAGATGTCCATGTCTCCATCTGTATCGATGTTGATCTAGACCAGGGGTATTAAACTCTTACCCTACGAGGTCCAGAGCCTGCTGGTTTTCTGTTTGACCTGATAATTAATTACACACACCTGGAGCCCCATGTCAAAATCAGTCCCTGATTAGAGGGGAGGGAGGGGTGGAACTGACTTCAAGGTCCAGAGTTGAGTTTGAGGGATCTAGACTAGAGGTCGACCGATTAGGATTTTTCAACGCCGATACCGATTATTGGAGGACGAAAAAAATCCGATACCGATTAAATCGGACGATTTTTTAAATGTATTTGTAATGACAATTACAACAATACTGAATTAACACTTATTTTAACTTAATATAATACATCAATAAAATCAATTTAGCTTCAAAGAAATAATGAAACATGTTCAATTTGGTTTAAATAATGCAAAAACAAAGTGTTGGAGAAGAAAGTAAAAGTGCAATATGTGCCATGTAAAAAAGCTAACGTTTAAGTTCCTTGCTCAGAACACATGAAAGCTGGTGGTTCCTTTTAACATGAGTCTTCAATATTCCCAGGTAAGAAGTTTTAGGTTGTAGTTATTATAGGAATTATAGGACTACTTCTCTCTATACCATTTGTATTTCATATACCTTTGACTATTGGATGTTCTTATAGGCCCTTTAGTATTGCCAGTGTAACAGTATAGCTTCCGTCCCTCTCCTCACCCCTACCTGGGCTCGAACCAGGAACACATCGACAACAGCCACCCTCGAAGCATCGTTACCCATTGCTCCACAAAGGCCGTGGCCCTTGCAGAGCAAGGGGAACAACTACTTCAAGTCTCAGAGCGAGTGACGTCACCGATTGAAACGCTATTAGCGCGCACCCCGCTAACTAGCTAGCCATTTCACATCGGTTACACCAGCCTAATCTCGGGAGTTGATAGGCTTGAAGTCATAAACAGCTGAATGCTTGAAGCATTGCGAAGAGCTGCTGGCAAATGCACAAAAGTGCTGTTTGAATGAATGCTTACGAGCCTGCTGCTGCCTACCATCGCTCAGTCAGACTGAACTATCAAATCATAGACTTAATTATAACATAATAATACACAGAAATACGAGCCGTAGGTCATTAAAATGGTCGAACCCGGAAACTATCATCTCAAAAACAAAACGTTTATTCTTTGTGAAATACGGAACCGTTCCGTATTTTATCTAACGGATGGCATCCCTAAGTCTACATATTGCTGTTACATTATACAACCTTCAATGTTATGTCATAATTACATAAAATTCTGGCAAATTAATTACGGTCTTTGTTAGGAATAAATGGACTTCACACAGTTCGCAACGAGCCAGGCGGCCCAAACTGCTGCATATACCCTGACTGCTTGCACGGAATGCAAGAGAAGTGACACAATTTCCCTAATTATAATAAATTCATGTTAGCAAGCAATATTAACTAAATATGCAGGTTTAAAAATATATACTTGTGTATTGACTTTAAAGAAAGGCATTGATGTTTATGGTTAGGTTTGGTGCAACGACAGTGCTAAATCATCACCCGTTTGGTGAAGTAGGCTGTGATTCGATGAGAAATTAACAGGCACCGCATCGATTATTTGCAACGCAGGACACGCTAGATAAACTAGTAATATCATCAACCATGTGTAGTTAACTAGTGATTATGTGAAGATTTGATTGTTTTTTATAAGTTTAATGCTAACTAGCAACTTAACTTGTTGCTGCCCTTGCATAACAGGTAGTCAGCCTGCCACGCAGGCTCCTCATGGAGTGCAATATAAGGCAGGTGGTTAGAGCGTTGGACTAGTAACGGGAAGGTTGCAAAAAACGAATCCCTGAGCTGACAAGGTAAAAATCTGTCGTTCTGCACCTGAACAGGGCAGTTAACCCACCGTTCCTAGGCCGTCATTGAAAATAAGAATGTGTTCTTAACTGACTTGCCTAGTGAAATAAAGGTGTCCAAAAATACCGATTTCTGATTGTTATGAAAACTTGAAATGGGCCCCAATTAATCGGCCATTCCGATTAATCGGTCGACCTCTAATCTAGACTATTGATGTTTAGGTACCCTTCTGTGTACACAGGACACCAACACACATTCCTAGTAAAATTTATTGTATGGCAATAACATTTTCTGATTCCGACAACTGTGCTTGAGCAAAGAAAGTAATTCCATAACAAACAGAGAATAGTACTTAGGAGGCCTCATCATGGCATATAATTGCATTGACAGTGTCGTTTCAACCTATAATAGTTTGTTAGCATTTTCTTCTGTTTCACGACCCTGGACTCACCATTGTGAACCAAGTTACACAGCATACACACAAGACAGATCTTAAAATCCCTATTTCTATAATACAGAACATTTCCTGAACTCACCATGCTCGTACGGAGAGAAGGTCCCTGCATCTATATTGATGTAGGGGTCAACCTTGATGGCGGTGACACGCAGACCACATGACTTGAGGATGGTTCCCACACTGGAGGCGATGATGCCCTTCCCGATGCCTGAAATGACGCCACCAGTGACCAGGATGTACTTCATTGTGGCACTGGGTAGGAGACAAATAATACGGATTACAGTAATGTAGTTAATTGATTCTAGTAGCTACTTGAGGCGGCTGGAAGCTGGAGAGGTGCACCAACAACTGGAACATTTCTGTTTCGAATCCCAAGTCCGACCGGGAGGATTCTAGGTATCCTACACCTAGATGCCATCTCCTGCCGTTGTGCCCTTAAGCAAGAAACTTTAGCATTTTCTTTTTCATTTAGTGTTGCTCAACCAAGCAAGTCTACCCCTCTGAGATAGTGGAAAAATTGCACAAGAGTTTTTTTAAATCAACATTCCTTCCCCTCAGGATGGGGGGGGGGTCTTGCTGATTCCTATCGTTCGATAGTACAGTACATGCAAAGACCGTACAGCGATACCTGCGTGGTGGTCAGAGAAATAAAGGACAAAGAGGGCGCGCGCATCGAAGGCATCAACGCTAAAATCGGAAATCTAAAATATCTACTCTCAGTGGTTACAACCACCAAGTAAATGCAACAATGTACAACAACTGAGCTCGTTAATAAACATTGCAGTTAGCCAGGTGCAAAGGTTGTAACACAAGTTACCTAACAGTAAAGGACTTGCAACATATAAAGTAACGTTATCTACAGAACAGTTAGCTTGATATCCTATTCTATTGTCAATAACTATGAGCCACACTAGCCGGATAGCTAGCTAAACTGAATCCTAACCTAGGACAATGCATTGATGTACCACGCGCCCAAACCTGTCATAATACAGTACAGGGGATATATAAAATGCGGACTCCAAGGGAACCAGGCCCGAGGATTCCATCATAGATAGAACAACGAGCTCTACAAATATTTGACTCCATCGCGTCAATTGAGCTAACAAGCGAACAGCAGGCTAGGCTACCTCAGCGCTGCGGTGTTCACAAAGGAAGCATGTTTTTCAACTCACCAAAACTAAATAGTGTAAGGCGGTCAAATGGTAAATATTTGGACTTTATTCATTTTAAATTATCAATGTATATACATTTCAATTCTTCCTTCAAATCTTGAATAATAAAAAAAAAAGTTACTTAATTAGAATTGACTATCCATCCACTCCAAATTCCAACACGTGTTCACTGGCCAAATCTTCTACCAGAGCAGTACAGAAAAAGACCCGCGACTAAGCAAGAGTGGCCTTGTGGTCGAGGACGCCAAGGTTGCGTAGGATCTGCGCATGCACCACGCTGGAAATGTAACTATTGTATTTTTTTTTCAGGGTTTGAGCTATATCAATATGCCAATCGTTATTTCATATTGTTATTTTTGTTATGTCTACATTTTTATAATAATTGCATGATTGTGAGTAAAATAGTCAAATGATGTCCGATACAAACCAGCAAACGACAATAATGTTTGTACCATGTTTTGTCCTGCTCCCATGTTGTGTTCCTACCATGTTGTTGTCATGTTGTGTTGTGTTGCTACCATGCTGTGTTGTCATGTGTTGCTGTCTTGCTATGTTGTTGTCTTAGGTTGTCTCTTGTGGTGATGTGTGTTTTGTCCTATATTTATGTTATTTCTTTTTAATCCCAGCCCCCGTCCCCACAGGAGGTATTTTGCCTTTTGGTAGGCCGTCATTGTAAACAAGAATATGTTCTTTAACTGACTTGCCTAGTTAAATAAAGGTTAAATAAAAAATTTAAAATACGCCGAACAGTCCACATGATGGTGGAGGTAAGTGTTTACAGCTGATAATTAGTGGGGCAACCGGCAGGTGACAGTATTGCTCCATCTAAAATCCTTGGTGACTGCTTTGACGCGCTGTATGTACATGGCAGAAAAACGCAATAAATAAATGAGGAAACAATAAACGTTGTCTTTAATGCATATACATCTTTTGAAAAGTATATGATATATTCTGCAATGGAGGGAGTACAATAGTGGTGCAATGCCTCTTCGCTCTACCCCTGGTACCTAAGGCCTTTATAATTATGTTTACATGTAAACACACAAGATCACATCCACTTTCAAACTCATCTGTTCTACCTGGGGGCAGGTTGACAGATTTTAGCTGGTTTTTTTTACCACATTTTTATTTGTTTTCTTATTTTTTGTTGGGGGGGTTACAGGTACATTATTGATTTAAAATGACATGTTTATAAAACATGTAGTAGGCTGCCACTCAAAAGAAGAAGAAGAAATAAACGTACAGAGTTTAAGTAAAATACATTCAGTACAAACAGGAAAAGAAAACAAAAAGAAATGGGCCTCAACCCCCAACCTCCCGTGTCTCCACCCAACTCCCCCTCTCCCGGAAACCTTCCCACCACCTAGCAACTATGGTTGCTCATCAGGCAACCCTCACCCTCCCGCCACCCCTCTCTGAGACCAGAGAAAACCTTCCCCATATCAACCCTTTCTCGTGGGCCTGAAAGCAAAGAAAGTAAAAAATATTGAAATATGTATATATACTGAGTGTCTAAAATATTAGAAACACATGCTCTTTCCATGACATAGACTGACCAGGTGAATCCATGATCCCTTACATGTTTGTGTTGGGCTTTATGAATTGTTAATTTGTAAGTGTTGGGCTTTTGCTGAGCTAATTCTTTAACTAGGCAAGTCAGTTATGAACAAATTCTTAGTTACAATGACAGCCATCCCCAGCCAACGCTGTGCCAATTGTGCACCGCCCTATGGGACTCCCAATCACAGCTGGATGTGATACAGCCTGGATTTTAACCAGGGACTGTAATGATGCCTCTTGCACTGAGATGTAGTGCCTTAGACCGCTGCGACACTCAGGAACTGAATATTCTTGACTTTAAAGTCAAATATATTTGTCCAGGCCTCAATTGTTCTATGACTAGCACCATTCCTTCTCACTGTCGAATTTTATAACTTCTAATAGTAACTTTATCCGCTGGCGAATGGGGAGAGAGTGAGGTGATTGCCTTCTAAGAGCCAACATATTTTTTTGCTGCAGTGCTGCCTGCCAGCAGTAATTGTCTCTGATTTATGGAGAGATTCAAGGAGCTATCATCGTTAAGTAACATAATAGATGCAAATAATTGAATATTTACATTCATGCACTAAAATAAACTTTACCCTATAAGTATTTAACTGCAGGGCACTCCCACATCAAATGGACGAATGTACATACCTAATTCAGGGCTCCTGTGTGGTGCAGAGGTCTAAAGCACTGCTTCTCAGTGCAAGAAGTGTCACTACAGTCCCTGGTTCAAGTCCAGGCTGTATCACATCTGTCAGTGATTGGGAGTCACATAGGGCGGTGCACAATTGGCCCAGCTTCATCTGGGTTTGGCTGGGGTAGGCTGTCATTGTAAATAAGAATTTGTTCTTAACTTACTTGCCTAGTTAAATAAAAACGAAATGAAAAGATGGGAGTTGGGGCCAATTTCATCATAAACTGTTTCTTTGGTGTTAAAAACAGTTTGTGAGCAAACTGTTGATGGTTCTGTTTACGGGATGCCAAGGACATATTTTTCCATATTCTGTTCCAGATAAAGGGTTGTTCAGATTCAATATAGATCTGTGGACCATACTTTTATAATGGCTACCTGAGACTATGAGCTTTCCAAAAGTTGACCAGATCATTTATTTATAAATACCATCATTAGATGGTTCGGTAGTTGGGTTTCCCAAGGGACTCCATAGGCAGCATAGCAGACATAAATTGTAAATATAGAAAAAAGGATTTGCCTGGTAATGTGTATGTATCTTTCAAATCTTGGAATGTTCTCAAACCATTACTGTCTATGATATTGACAAGGGTATGGATTACACATTTGGACCATTGGGGGGATGCAAAAGGCGGCACTCCAGATCGCAAGTCATTATTGTGAAATATTGGAGTAGGAGCATGCCATTTTGATTCCCAGTTACATTGTTTTAAAATGTTGCGCCAAATAGAAATTCTGGGAGCAATAATAGGACCAAAGCATAGTTTGCATTGTTTAAGGGATATATCAGTAAAGACCACCTCTTGCAGGGCAATAGGAGACATCATATTTCTCTCTATACTCAGCCAGGGGGTAAACCATGTCTCAACCAATTTAGGATTGGGTGAAATGCTATTGCCTGGAAATACTATTTATGTTTGGTACGGATAGTCCTCCTACGTCTTTCCCTTTTTGTAGGTTTGTTAATTTTTTCCCGGGATCCTTTAGCCTACCTTGCCATATACATTTAGAAAACGGCATTATGAATTTTGGATCGCCTTGTATGCTGCTTCTAGTGATTCTGAACGGAGTAGAGAATATATTGTCTCTTATAACTATGGCTGAGGGATTGGCATAATGCATTTTAATCATATTCATGAAATTGGAGCCAATTCCCATATGTTCCAAGACAGACCAGAGATATGGCCATTCTTGTCTGTCAAAACCTTTTTCTGTATTGAGAAATAAGCTGTTGTTTCTGATGAAGCATTTAAGATATGTAATAGTCAATTGAGGTAATCCGGGGATAAAAGTATTTTTTTTAACAAACCAGCTTTGGTCCGTGTGGAACAATTTGGGTAAGTAAGTGTCTAGACAGAACCACAACATTTTGTAAAACAGTTCATCACAGATAAGGGAAGATAGTGAGAACACTGGGTGGCATCTTTACCTTTTTTGTGAATGGCTTTGTTAATCATTTCGTGCAATAGTGGACCTAATTGATTTAAAAACGTAATTTATTTTATTTTAACCTTTATTCACTTTTTTTTTTTTAAATAGACCTCAGGAGGAATACTGTCCCATCCAGGTGATTTGCCTTTATTCATGCTATCCAATGTCCTTTTGAGTTCATTGAGAGTGATTTGGTCTCCCAGCGAGGTGGCTACCTCTGTTGAAAGTGGAGTTCTTAATTCTTTTGTCTTACCTTTGGAAAGAGTATCAGCTACCAAGGTCTGAAATTAGTGTTTGTTGAGAACGCTCTATCACAGTTAACAACATCTCAAATTCTGAAATCTTCTTTAATTGTGATTTATTCAACCCAGATGCAAATGCAGTTGCACTATTTTTTAATAAAGCCTTTGGTGGCATCCCATAGAATCCAGGGGTCATCGACTGAATTTTTGTTAATTATTATGAATTCATTCAATTCAGTTTAAAATTCTTCACAGAAAGTCATGATTTTGTAGTAAGGAAACATTAAAGCACCATATTGTGGCTCTTTTAGGAAATTCTGAAATGTGTAACAGGCAGTAGTAACCAATGATCAGATAGGCTCATATGACAAATTTCTATTTTCGTGATTGAAGAAAATAGAGTAGTAGATAATTGTATTTAAATGGGTTCTGGAGAATGGTTTGTGCCTGTTTGAATGGAAAGTGTACTCTTTGGCTTTAGGGTTATGAGCTCGCCTGGCATCAATGAGGTTGTAATCAGAGAGTATATGTTGGAGAGCCTTAGTTGCCTGTGGATTGTTGTTGGTCTTATTAGATTTGTCCCACATGTCCAAAATAGCATTCATGTCTGTCCCAATATCCAGTTGGAATTCAATTAATTCTAACAATATGCTCTTCAGAGAATCAAAAAACTTGGAGCATACACATTAATAAAGGCAATTTTCATTCCATTTTGGATGTATTTAAGGAAAGTGATTCTGCCTTCTTGGTCTTCACCTTTGCCAAGGATGGTGATTTTGAGTTTCTTATGTATCATTATGATTACACCCTTAGTTTTGTATGCGGCTGATGAACAAGCAGCCAATTTGTACAAATGGTTCTCTATTCTATGTGAGTCCATTTGGAGTTTGTGTGTTTCTTGGAGCATTACTACAGTATATCAATATGGTTTCTTGCCAGTGACATGTTGATGTGCTTCCAAGCATGCAGGCAGTTTATCAGGGTACAGCAGGAGTCGGCTAATATAATTTGTGGGGGGAGTAAAAGCACATGTTTTAGGGTGAGTTTCAGTTCAGTGTAGTTGAACAGACAAAGGTCACCCTCTCTTATGTAGCAAACTCCAAAACAAACCATCCCCTTATAGAGCTCCCTGGGCAGGACAGAGTGGTGCATCTTACATGATCTCCTTTTGACTCATAGTAATTCATAGGAGCACTACACTGACATGATGTCCTCCACTCCAACACACTGGCTCCGTGTGTGTGTGTGTGTGTGTGTGTGTGTGTGTGTGTGTGTGTGTGTGTGTGTGTGTGTGTGGTGGTGTGTGTGTGTGTGTGTGTGTGTGTGCATTCCCATTAGCAGGTACATTTTTTGTTGTTGAAATGCAGATAAATAAAATTCACACTGGGAGAAGGAAAAAAAATTACAATTTAGAAATAATGCTTTTCAGCCTATTCATTGATGGAAATAGAAGTTGATGTAAATACATTTGAGTGGTCATGCTTATCGGTCTATGAGTTAATTTGCATAATTTAGTGGAATTCAATTGGTGCGTTTGTATATTCGTTATGTATCTTATTTATCACACTTGCACAGCATACAGATACAGAGCCTGTCAGACAGCGCTTTTATAAGCCCAATCATTGCGCAACAGTTCTAAATGCAAGATTAAAAAGAGCTACTCTTTTTATTTCTCAACTGGTAATTGAAGCAAGCTTCCCATTCGCCGTTCAAATTAATAGACAACGGAAGGCAGACTTCATCAGCGCTTCACACACCACTTTGCAATGATCTAGAGGCAGTACGCATTTTGAAAACATATAGCTACTGAATTGTTTGAAACCTGAATGTTTTACTACAAATGATGAGGCATGTTTTACCTTGCTTCAAAGTAGCCTAGGCAAAATCAGACCATATCAGAAGAGGCAATTATTTTATAAGACTTCCACATGCATTGAAACCAGTAGCCTATTTCTCTCATGTTCTTTGGTTTTCAACTTTCTTTCATTGTCCGGTAGCCAAATGCAGATTTGCGCGTAGCCTACTGCCTTGTGCGCATTGATGTGCTAATAATGTTAAGAAATAATAGTTTCTCAAAATGTTAAGCTAAACGTTCTGATCTGTCGCATCAGATTCAATCATTTTAAGTCTTTGAAATTGTTACATGTTTATATCTTTGTTCAGTATAATATTTCTCATAGTAGAAAAGTGTTCATATTCTATTGGTCAGCTTGTCGAGAAAGAAATAGCTCCCACAACTGTCCCAGAGTCTCTGGGACAGTTGTGGGAGGATAGATACCAAATTAATATAACCAGTAGGCCTAGGCTACATAAAAAGATGTTTAACTGAGTTACAAATCAGTCAATTGAAGTAAATAAATTAGGCTTAGGGCTTTATTTGCAAACATTTCTAAAAACATGTTTTCACTTTGTCATTACGGGGTATTGTGTGTAGATTGATGAGGATTTTTTTTTTAAATCAATTTTAAAATATGGCTAATCAACAAAGTGTGGAAAAAGTCAAGGGGTCTGAATACTTTCCAAATGCATTGTAACTATTTCTTCAGCTCTTTTGAAATGTACAGCCAGAATTCAGAACATGAGCCATTCTTACAGTATTTTCCCTGTACACCAAGTCAGAACGTTAGGATAAATAAAGGGGGCATATAAGCTGACAATGAAAGCTCCTTCAATATTTGATGACATTTCTCTAAAACAGGCTAAAGGCTACATGTCCACCACCAAGTCAGAACAGTAGGCTAAATTATGAAAGGAAAAGGGACAAAATTATAAGGGTGAGGCACATGGGCTGTTAGGACCAAATTATTAGGGTGAGGCACATGGGCTACCAACAGCTTACACAACATACACTTAGTATTACTTTCCTAGGTACAGCATATAATTTATGCAGCAACATACGATACATTTTTGGGCTCACCTTGTTGTGCTGTGCTCACTTGAACAGGAAGGTGGTACAGCGGTCCTTCATGGGAAAATTTTGTCATCGAACTTTGTCATCAAAGTCTGGCATTCTCTGGAATTATGGTGCTTTCAAAACAACTGAAAAAAAACAAGGTTGAATCATGACGTCAGTGATCTTCAGGTCAGAGCTCTAGAAAGAGTCCCGAGTTCCCAACTTGCAATTCCAAGTTGGATGACTTTTGAAAACGTATTTTCCCAGTCAGAGCTAGTTTTTTCAGAGTTCCCAGTTGTCTTGAACTCATTGAAGTCTGAGATTTCCCAGTTTGAAGTTTCCATTTTTTAAAAACGTGGCGGAAGTCATGCTGGATTGAAAAGAAACCTTTAAAACCAGATTTGGACCACACAGCCACTCCACTGAATAGCAGGCTAGTGATTGTTTTGCAATACTTGCAGTTATTCACTGATTCCTTCCAAACCACTCATTGTTGAATTTGTGATTTCTAACTTGTTGTGTAATGTTTATGTCCAATTGCCGATGAGCACCGATATGTTTGATCTATAATTTCTCTTCATTATTTCTCTTCAAATGACAAGGATTGAAAAGAATTTGCCAGTAGATAGCTGACTTGATTCATGATGATGACTGCATGCTTGCTAGCTAAGATTTTGAAGGTATGATGTTGACATGATCAGACCAATCAAAGCTATGGTAGATATAACGTGATGTGACATCATTTTATCTGTGGACAATGACCTTGAGCCTTCTTGGATGGGTACTTCTATGGCAGCACCTAAGGTGCTTGAATTTTTTAGCTCTCCCCGTTGCGGTGACGTAGCGTCCCCATGAGTGACAGAACACTGAGCCAATCATGGCGCAACTAGAGAACATTACCAACCCCTACGCGCTGTATTTTCCGCTGGCTGCCCCACTACCACAGAAAGCACTGAGCTAGGCTGAAATACCTGCATTTTGGAGCTGCCTTATTGAAGAAAGCAATAAAGAGACCATGTTGTTATGCGGCTTTATTGACTCAATTATTATTAAAATGTTTTACGTTGTTTGCAAACTGATATGTGACACGTAATAATGCCAAAATTACATGACATTTCCATTTATTTTTTGCTAAACATGTGGAGCTCAAAACAGGTGGGGCTCTGTCCCACCTGCCCTGAATGACGGGTCGCCACTGGCCAATATACAGGAGAGCAGGGTTATCTTCATTATTCCAATATGGCACACAGTAGGAAAACATTTAGCAACAGACAATGAAAATATGTGTTCAGGTAATACCTCCCCGTTTCAGAACGTTAATCTATATTGAACACAACCCTGGGCATTGAGTATTGGAGTGTCTGACTGACGACTGGACCAGAGGGGTGACGACCACAGCACTTCCTAGGGCTAAATGATTCCTTTAGTCCAGAAACAGTCATTCCACGCTAGTGAATATTATCATCAGGCCCCTGTCTCTGGGAAGTAACGCTTAATGAGTCCATTTTAATATGGAATCTGACCATGGCAATGATCTCATTAAACTCCCACAGTGTGACTGGCTGATTGGCTGCCTGCCTCCTCCACAAGCCATTTCCTCTGGTTAGAAATGGAAACGCAGCATGGCAGCTGATTAACCACATGGTGTACTAGGCCTAAGTCCCATATGCCCTGTGTGATAAAAGAAAATAACAGGGTTTCATCCCTTTCTCAATCTTTTTCATGAAAACCTCCCTCCCTGATCTGTGAGGCTGGAGACTGGGAAGTGCAGGTAACAACATAGGGGGTGGGAAAAGAGAGTAGTAACTTCGGGTCAGGCTGGGTTGTAATAAAGGTAGGGGCCAGACCTAGTGGAGGCTCTTTAATGGTGGTGTGGATTACCTTGACATGCTCAGAGCATACCACTGACCAGGCTGATAGAGTGAGTATGTGTGTGAGGGGGGATGGGTAGTGAGGACTGTGTGTTCTTGCTCTCTCTCACTGTCTTTCTTTCTCTCTCTTTCCATCTCTCTCTCACTTTCTAATCTACAGCTATCTCCCTAGGGTCCCAAGTCAGAGGACGGCCACATGTATCCACACATGTTATCTCATCAACATCAGAACAACCAAAACCCAGCTAATAGTCATGGCAGTGTGTGAAGGGTGTGTGTGTGGGTGTGTTGGGCTGTTCTCTTCCACCCACTGTGACTTTTATCTCATTTGATTATTCTGAGAGGATGACATTCGACCAGGGGGTTTATACATGGTGCGAATTATCGCACTGTCAATTGGAGTGACACACACCAACACCACACACACACAAAAACACACACACACACACACACACACACACACACACACACACACACACACACACACACACACACACACACACACACACACACACACACACACACACACACACACACACACACACACACACACACACACACACACACACACACACACACACACACACACAGCCAAACCCAGGCCCCATCTCCCACTCTCCCATCCATTGGCTAATTACATTTAGCCTTCTGCTCCACGGTGACTGTTGGAACAGCTGGGCTTGGTGGTTCCTGGAGAACAGATAACACAAATCATGAATCAAACTACTGTGCTGCCATGGAGAGAGAGGCAGTGAGGGTGGGGAGCGATGAGAGGGAGAGGAGTGGGGAGAGAGAGAGAGGACAAGGACACAGTGATAATATTTAAAGCCTCATCCCCCACATATCTCATTCATATCTATATCACAGGCTGAAAAGAGGGGGAGGGAAAGGCCAGCATATGGACTGTTTCATTTCCCTGGCCCAACAGAACAGTGTGATGTAGTTGGTTGGTTGTCTTCCGGTCCAACAGAATAACATGATGCAGCTGGTTGGGTGTCTTCCTGGCCAACAGAACAACATGATACAGCTGGTTGGGTGTCTTCCTGGCCAACAGAACAACGTGATAACAGCTGGTTGGGTGTCTTCCTGGTCCAACAGAATGACATGATGTAGCCTGGTTGGGTGTCTTCCTGGCCCAACAGAACAACATGATACAGCTGGTTGGGTGTCTTCCTGGCCCAACAGAATGACATGATGTAGCTGGTTGGGTGTCTTCCTGGCCCAACAGAACAACATGATGCAGCTGGTTGGGTGTCTTCCTGGCCCAACAGAACAACGTGATACAGCTGGTTGGGTGTCTTCCTGGCCCAACAGAACAACGTGATACAGCTGGTTGGGTGTCTTCCTGGCCCAACAGAACAACATGATGCAGCTGGTTGGGTGTCTTCCTGGCCCAACAGAACAACGTGATACAGCTGGTTGGGTGTCTTCCTGCCCAACAGAACAACATGATGCAGCTGGTTGGGTGTCTTCCTGGCCCAACAGACAACGTGATACAGCTGGTTGGGTGTCTTCCTGGCCCAACAGAACAACGTGAGCAGCTGGTGAGGGGGAAAGGAAAAAGAGAGAGGGACAAAAACATATTCATGCTGAAAAACAAATCCCATAAAATCTTCTAGGATGTTACATTGTGTGAGGTCTTCCTAACCTATATATTCCTCTATGACCTTGGCAGTACAGTATAATGGTGTCATACACGAGCTGCAGGTTTCACATATTGTAGTTATACTATCCCAAGGTATCCTTTATATCACATATGTCAGAGTCAAGGCCCGCGGGCCACATCCGGCCCGCGAGAAGGTTTTTTACGCCCCTGGGATGATCTTGATTTATTATTAGAACCGGCCCGCAGACCGCAGCAAGCCGGCAGCCCGCAGATCTTTTACGACGCACCAATACTACATTTCCCACAATGCAACGGTGACGCACCGAGCAGTAGGCTGCTTCATTCAATATTATTGGCACAGCAGTCGTCAGCATCACAGTAAAATTAACTTTCAGATACCCATCAAAAATGGCAAAACGGAAGGTGGACACTGAGAACCGGGGGTTTCAAACAAGGTGGGATCGGAGTATATGTTCACGGAGGTAGCTGGAAAACCTGTGTGTCTTCGTGTGTGGAGAAAGTGTGCGGTACTGAAAGAGTATAATCTGAGACGACATTATGAAACGAAACACGGACAAAAACAAGAATATGGACATGGAACAAAGGCTACAAAAGGCAGAGGGAATTAAAAACGAGGCCTCAAATCTCGACAGGCTCTGTTCAAAAAAGCCAAATCACAAGGCCAGGCTGCTGTCAAGGCCAGTTTTATTTGGCAGAAGCAGAATCGCTAAATCAGCCCGGCCATTTACGGAGGGGCTGATTTTCATCAAAAACTGCAATCGATTTAAAGTTTGTGACGAAGTTCTGCCCAGAAAAAAGGCAACTCTTTTTAAATGTGAGTCTGAGCAGAAACACCATTTGCCGGAGAGAGTAGACCAGTTTGTCCATCAATCTAAAAGAGCAGCTTGTGAAAAAAGGGAAAAGATTTCTTGGCTATATTCCTTGGCTGTGGATGAGTAGCAACCAACATTTCTGAACATTGCCCAGTTGTCAATTTTCATCCGCGAGTGGGACTCCAGCCTAAGCGTGACAGAGGAGTTTTTGGCTTTACGTCCTATGCATGGCAACAACTACGGGGGCATGAATTTGTATGACAGAGGTGGTTCAAGATGGTGTAAATGAGATTTGAGCTGCCTTGGGAAAAACATGGTGGGTTGACAACCGACGGAGCACCTGCGATGTCGTTGGACACAGGAGCGGACTGGTGGCGAAGATACGGGAAAAGATGCAAGAGGGAAAACGCGACAGAGTGAGCTGACCAGCTTATCATTGTATCAATACACCAGGAAGCGTTGTGACGGTCAAAGCCTGGAAAAATGGAGCATGTAATGACACATGGCACCGCGCCACAGTTTAACTTTATCAGAGCCAAAGGTTGAATCATCGGCCATGTATCAAGGCATTTCTGACGGAGTTAGAAACGGAGGCACTGAGGTGATTTGCCATTAATCAACACAGAGCGTGCGAGTGCTAAGCCAGGGAAAGGTGCTGCAAAGATGTTTCTGAGCTGCGGGGAGATTTGTCTGTTCGTAGACAGCAAAAGGGAAACGACACAACACAACCCGGAGACGAAATTTCTGTGTGAATGGCTTTATCTGTGAACATTACGAGTCATCTGAATGCAATGAACTGTGCAGCTGCAGGGTCGGGATCATGTCGACTCTGGATATGTACAGTACAGGTGAAGGCATTTAAAACCAAACTGACTCTTGTGGAGACGCAGATGCGGAAAGAAAATTTGAAGCACTTTCCCAGCTGGCCAGACATGAAAGAGAAGCTCTCTACCAGTGCGTTCCTCGAGCGGCACAGTTGCTGATAAAATAGGTATGCTTTGCCGCGACTTTCGACATCCGATTTGCGACTTTGAAAGCACAAAAAAGCAGGTTGGAACTGCTCGCTAACCCATTTTGCTGTGTTATCGTGGAAAGCTCACCACCAAACCTCCAAATGGAGTTTGGATTGACGCTCTCAATGCAATGATGCACTGAGGGCAAAATATTGCGGCAGTGGAGTGCTGCGGAGGTTGCAAAATGACGTTTCCCTCGCCCGGTACCAAACAATTGCCCCAGCTGCGCATTCCAGGCTGCTTCAAGACGTTGTACTATGTTTGGCAGCACATACCTGTGATGTAACAAGCTGTTTTCTTATGATGAAGCCTGAAAAAACATCACACAGAAGTCGAGACTACGCGAACAGACCCTCGCACTTTCCAATTCTGAGAGATTGCCTCGCTTCAGAGCCTTACACCCGAAACCATTGAGAACTGTGGAAAAAGATGGGAACAGCCACCAATATCACCCTCAACCTCAAACAAGTTGAACATTACTTGCATCAACATATTTAGAGCTTTTTACTCAGTTCAAAGTTATAAAACGTTAAAGTTTAATATTTTTTTCACGTGCATGTTACTTTCTCCTTAAAAAAAGTGTTGTGTTTTTGATTAATAGAGATTTTTGCACTTTGATTTTATTGTATTTCCAATCCAATAATTTTAAAAATATTTGCAGTTGAGTGGATGATAGAAAACATTGCTATATTGTTTGTGTTTCTTTGAAGTTAAACTTTAGCCCACTTTTCTAAAATAGAAAATATATGCTACTGATGGCTTGCCTTGAATACCGGTTTCTTTCATTTAATGTTCATGTTATGGGGATTTTTATATAAAGGAAATTTGTCTTTTGTGTCTGTTGAAAATTAAAGATTACTGACAGAGCCATAAGAAAATATTGCTTTATTTATCTGATCATATTGGAATATATTTGTTAGGTTTTCAGTAGGTTCAATTAGGTTCACTAGACTATATGCGTCATTTAAAATTTTTTCAATGAACATTCGAACAGTCCGGCCCTCGGCTTGTAGCTAAATTTTTTATTTGGCCCTCCGTCCATTTGACTTTGACACCCCTGCTTTATATCATTCCCTGTTGAACTTACATAGTGTAAATCCAATTGGTTCTACTGTAAATCTACTGGTTGGTTGATGTATCTTCCTGATATATGCCATTTAGCAGACATTTATTCAAAGCAACGTACAAATCAAATTGTATTTGTCACATTCGCCGAATACAACAGGTGTAGACCTTACAGTGAAATGCTTACTTACGAGCCCCTAACCAACAATGCAGAGTTTAAAAAAGTAAGAAAATGTTGCTAAACTAAAGGAAAAATAGTAACACCTTAAAGAACAGTAACGAGGCGATATACAGAGGGTACCGGTACTGAGTCAATGTGCAGGGGTACGGGTTAGTCCAGGTAATTGAGGTAATATGTACATGTAGGTAGGGGTAGTGACTATGCATAGCTAATAAACAGAGAGTAGCAGCAGTGTATGTGAAGAGTGTGAAGGAATGTGAGCATGTGTGTGTGTTGGAGTGTCAGTGTAGTATTTATGAGTGTGTGGGTCCAGTGAGTGTACATCCAGCCTGTGCAAGAGAGTCAGTGCAAAAAAAAATAAGGGGGTCAATGCAAATAGTCCAGGTGGCCATTTGATGAACTGTTCAGCAGTCTTATGTCTAGAAGCTGATAAGGAGCCTTTTTGTCCAAGACTTGGCGCCTCAGTACCAGAGAGAACCGTCTATGACTTGGGTGGCTGTAGTCTTTGACAATTTTTATGGCCTTCCTCTAACACCGCCTGGTATAGAGGTCTTATAGTATGTGCATCCATTTTGCATATGACTCTTGCAGGAATCAAACCCACGACCTTGGCGTTGCTAGCATCACGCTTTTACCAATTGACCCACACAGGACTACTATTTCTCTGTGAGAGGCAGATGTGTGTGTGGGTAAATTACAACCGCTGGCTGTATTAGTGACCGTCCTAGACATGATGGCCAGGCCGGATGATTGGACATCACTGCAGTCTTCAACAGCTGTTTGATTTGCTGTCTTTAGTGGTAAGGAGACGGACATGCGAACCAATATGTCTGTCCATATGGGGATTGTGTGTGTGTGTGTGTGTGTGTGTGTGTGTGTGTGTGTGTGTGTGTGTGTGTGTGTGTGTGTGTGTGTGGTGTGTGTGTGGTGTGTGTGTGTGTGTGTGTGTGTGTGTGTGTGTGTGTGTGTGTGTGTGTGTTTGGGTTCCGCGGTGGTAGCTATGATTCATAATAATAGTTTTGGCCTGCCCTAACTCATTTGCTTATATCCGATTCCTTATCAACTTTGTCGATGGCTAGCTGAGGCTTGCGGTCACATGGTCGGGGGTAGGGAAGTACTAGGGAGAGGAGGATCAGTCACATGTTTTAACTGGAATGTTAGGCTGGTGTGAGAAGGCCGGACACACAGTCATCAGTGTACAGAATTGCAAAGAGGAAGCAAAAGGCCTTTTGGACACAGCGATTTGCCTGCCTTGCCACTATGTAGACACTCCATATCTGGAGGAGCAGGAAAAGGAATGGAAGAGTGCAGCTATATAGAGAAGAAAAATATTCCAATAAACTGTAAGGATTAATGGTTACTA
>NC_036870.1:16887368-16916063 GCF_002910315.2 Salvelinus sp. IW2-2015
AGAGTAGCCTTGTCTGAGCGCTTTATGATCAGAGATACTAATTGAGTAGGTTTCTTGAATGCACACCTCCCACGTAAATAGCTTGTTGCTTGCTTATATCTTACGCAGGAACTTTATTAATACTAGGACATCCATTTGATTCCGCCAGGAAGATGGTGCTGAGCTGGCGTCGCTGCGGCTTTGGCCGGATGCGAACACTAATTGGGTCGGGGTTCCATTTTAATTAGCACGACGACCACAGGAAGAGGTAGCTGCTGCCTTGGCAGGAACTAATGGGGATCCACTTCTTCCGTCTCTTCCTTGGCATCTTCGCGCTATTCCTCGTTCTCGGTCGAGAGAGGATTCCAGAACTTTGATAGTTTTCTAACATGCAGATAACTCGTATAGGCTGGACGCTCTAGTTTGTAGATGGAAAGCTCCTGAACAAACAGGCACAGTTCGGACCTAGTCTGATGATAACAGATGTGGTCATCACAACTCAGGAAGCTCTCATAAAGTTTCCTCTTCTCTCGGTCCTAACACTCGAGCCTTCTCTCTGCCTTGCTCCAACACTATCCCTACTGACCTTGATTCAATTCTGTGTCGAGATGCAGTGGAAAGATAAATTTGAGTGAGATGTGCGCACGCTCTTTTTCTATATGCGTGCATAGTAACCTCACAACTTCATTTATTTTCTGCTAGTGGAGGATGAACTAAGATGCAGCGACCCGTCTCCATCTACTACTTCCTCGTTGCTTTCATCCCTCTCTCACCCTCTATATCTCCCCCCCTCTCGCCCTCCTCCTCTCCTCCCTGGCTTTATCGCATACTTCTTCTTTCCACGGTATCTCCCCAGCTCACTCTTCCTCTTTTCTTTCTACCATGTGTCTTGCTCTCTCCCCCTCGCTAATTCCCTACCTCCAATCCTCTCTCATTGTTAAATTTTACTCTTCCTCCTCGCTCTATGTTCACCTCATCTTCTAGCGTTCATCTCTCTCTCTCTCCTCTCTCCATACACTTCCTTTCTCCTCCTCTTCTCTATTCATCTCTCTCCTTTCCTCTCTCTGCTCCCCTCTTCCCTCCCTTTCCCTGCCTTATCGTGTCTTCGTACTCTCGTCTCTCCTTCTCTTCTGTGACGCTTACGGTCCTCTCAGTGCTCGCTCTCTCTCTGGCGTCGGTCCTTTCGTGACGTCTCCTCGTCTACTCTCCCTCTCTCGTACATCTGCTCTCTTTCGTTTATCTCTCTCTACATTGCTTCTCTCTTGCTTTCTTATACTTTCTCTCTCTCTCTCTCATTCTACATTCATAGTGTATAAATATTAGGAGTGAGGACACCACACGCTATGAGATATCATAATGATCATTAAGAGGAATCTTGACATGCAGAGCCTCTTCTTATCCATACGTGCTGTTGGCCCCGTCTTGACGGGAGCACTTTGCAATTCCTATGGTCTCCTCTATGACTTTTTATCACAATTGCGCATTGTACACTGTCACGCGGGGCGGAAAGCAAGCGCGAACCCCAAATGCAGACGGAGACGAGGATAGGAAACCCATATGTGTTGTTTTTTGAAAAGTCGGAGAGGAGATGGAGGTGTTGGGTTTGTGTAGGTGATAGATGTGCTCGGTGAGTGTTGAGTGGGCTCTGAGGGTGTCGATGAGTGTTTAGATAGTGATGTGAGCATGGTGGTTGCTTAGGAGAAAGTAAGTATACGATGGATGGGTCCGATGTGTGTGTGTTGTGTTAGGATGGCTGTGGTGGATTCGCCATGTGTGGCTAGTGGTGGAGAGTGGTGGAGTGTGCGATTCGCGGATCATTGAAGAGCAGGGAACGATCCAGGACAGGGAAGCATGGACTGCAAGGAGACGACGGGCACCATGGAGAACGGGACCGGAGTCAAGCAGACGGTTGGTACCGGAGGTCCAGAGCCAGACGAACTGTGTGTGTTGTGTGTGTGTGTGTGTGTGTGTGTGTGTGAGAAAGAGAGTGGGCAAGTGAGACGGAGAAGGATGTTTGCATAGGCACAATGGTAACAATGAGTCACAGCTGTACTGAAGAACAAGTGACATGAATCCTTAGAAGCCTCATGAAACATAAGCTATCTGACAGATTCATTAACACTTTGCGCCATAGTACATGCTTAACAACACAAAACGTTTCATTGAATGAGGTAAAATTGTACTCTTGCATAAGGTCTAAGCTACATCTACAGTTCACAACCCATATGATCTGTGTCTTTCTACAGTAATCGGTTGGCTGTGTGGGACAGGGGTGTAGTATGTAGTAACCATGTAGACTCAACACTTCACGGGTACTGCCATGTTGCCGAACTTCAATCTTGTTTGTGACAAAAAAAAAGTAAACCTTCTATGGACCTTTGTGTACACCGAATAAAGATGCAGTAACTCACTTTTTTGTCGCCCAGCAGTCGAGAACGCAATATGCCAATTCAAATAGCTGGAATATAACTGGAGTTCAGTGAAGGTTACTCAGGACTTTGCAACACACAATGACCTGATATTGTTTATACTTCCAGACCCATTACAATTAGTAGGGTGTAGTCAGTTGTGTTTTGAGTTCAGGGTGTCATGTTTTAGAAATGATGATGACGATGATGATGATCGTGATGAAGATTGGGATAGTTGTGAATGAGGCCAGCTGCATCCACACTGTCCAATCAGAACGTCTGGAATGTTGAGAATGTTCTGTTTCTCTCAGAGCTCACAGCAAGAGAAAACAGAGCGAGAGCAGGGCAGGAAGAGAGGAAGAAGGGAGAACACAATATCTGTGTCCGTAGTCTGTTTGTTTCGGTTCTAAGAACTAGTGGCAAGTCATACGAACGTAGCACAACACCGTGGAACAAAATGTTTTCTGCTCCTAGGAAAAACAAGACAGAGAAAGAGAGATAAGTGTGTGTGTAGCACATGGGGAGATGTAAAACATACGTGGCGTGACTGGTAAGGTGCTTCAGGAGGGTGGTAAGGTGCTTCAGGAGGGTGGTAAGGTGCTTCAGGAGGGTGGTAAGGTGCTTCAGGAGGGTGGTAAGGTGCTTCAGGAGGTGGTAAAGGTGCTTCAGGAAGGGTGGTAGTGCTTCAGGGAGGGGGTGGTAAGGTGCTTCAGGAGGGTGGTAAGGTGCTTTCAGGAGGGTGGTCAGCTGGTGGCTTCAGGAGGGTGGTCACGTGCTCTTCGGAGGGTGGTCAGGGTGTTTTCAGGAGGGTGGTAAGGTGCTTCAGGAGGGTGTCACGTGCTTCAGGAGGGTGGAACGGTGCCTCTCCTCTCGGTCTCTGTCTCTCTATGGATGGGTAGCCATGACAGTGTTTATATAGCTGACTGTGTGTAAGTCGTGATTAAGGACATAGAACTGCTGTGTCGACGTGTGATGAATACTGAAAAACCAATATGCATGCTATCTTTTTTTCACTCCTCTGCCTTTTTTCACTCCCCTGCTGTGGAACTCACTCTTCTCTCTCTCTCTCTCTCTCTCCTCTCTCTCTCTCTCTCTCTCTCTACTCTCTCTCTCTCTCTCTCTCTCTCTCTCTCTCTCTCTCTCTCTCTCTTTCTCTCTCCTCTCTCTCTGTCTCACGGGAGAGAACTAATCCTGGTCCCCATGGGAGCAGATGTCACAGGCACAAACAAGCGACAGATTGCCTCAGAGTCAGCTCCCAGCTCCCATCCCCTGGGCCAGGCCTCGGCCAGACTGAAGAAGGGAGGGAGGTCATTAATGATGGGCCTCAGCCCTGGGTCAGGCTGAATGTGTTCTGCCTCAGTCCTGCTACCAAACAGAGCATGGTTGTGTTCAGTAGGGCAAGCAAATATTGTAGCAAAAATTAAAATGTAGCAAAACGTTTTGCATAATGCACAGTCTCAGCCCCAGTCTCTGTGGCGTTGGGGTGAGGTAATTACTGGGAGAGACAGGACTGGAAGGCACAAATGAAGAGTCCTTTGTACTCACACTGCTTTCTACAAGGCTATTTTCCTACCAGCAGCTCTCCAGCTTTAGGTGCTCAATGGCCCCAGCAGAAAAGCTGCCTGCTATAGAAACACAGCAGGAGTCTCACTGGTGATGGTCTGAAGCCGTAGTAGCGTGAGGCGGCAGGCAGGACGACAGCATCAAAACACAGCAAGGCTAGGCCGTGACCCCTTTCACAGATCAGACCTGTCAAACTGTCAAACCCCAGCTCAGATGTAACAGAGATAAATTGAAAGATGGAGAAAGATGCTTCTCATCCTGCAAGTGAAGTTCTGCAAGTGAAGTCTTTTTAAAAGCATGTTGAAAGAGGTTTGAATCCCCAAAGGGAGAAACCCTCTAAGCTACATAATTAACTTGGGTGTCAGGGAAAGGAAGACGCAGGGTCCCATGGGAGGAAGGCTGTGCGGCAGACCTGAGTTCCCTATTCCAACTCTTTCAAATACTGCGAGTTTGCTTGAACCTGCCCTGGTGAGCTCGATGAGCTGGGTTTGCACTTTTGGTACTATTCCAGTGGCTCCATTGAGCCAGACAAGCTAAATCAAGCACAGTGTACGTGTCTGCTGTGCAGTGTGTTTCCTTTACCTTTAAACAGAGAGAAGCAGACAGACAGACAGACATCTCCATTCCACATGCTTCAGTCAGGACTACAGCTTATGTCCAACAGACATTGTGTTAACCTCGATACAAGGACACACATCAGACTGTCATCCCTCCATTACTCAATAGTACCCATCCCCCTCTTTCCCTCTTCCCCTCTCTCCCTCTCCTCCTCTCCCCACCCCAACCAGATGTGCTGAGGAGAATTCATGTAGTTAAACCGGATTTGGGATATTTTGTGAGAACATGTCCAGCACTTCTACCTCATCATCGCTTACTGGTGATTTGTGAGACTGAAACACTTATGGAATTAAATCTCTCTCTGTCTTGTTCTCTCTCTTGCAGTCTCTCTCTCTCTCTGTCCTTCACTTTCTATTCTCTATCTAGGCTAGGCAGGAAGGCAGACAGGCCTGGTCTTCTGGGCTAGGTTATATAACATCATCCTCCATGGTAGAGGAAAGTAGAACCGTCTGGGCCTCGGGCTACTGCACTCACTGACCTCTTCTTCTATGAACACTACAGCTACAGGAGGGGGGATGTGTGTGTGTGTATCGGGTGCTTGTGTACGGGTGTGTACGTGTGTGTGTGTGTGTTTGTCGTTAGTGTGTGTTTGTCGTTTGTGTTTATGAGTGCGTGCGTGCGTGCTTGCGTGCTTGCGTGCGTCCGTGCATGCGTGTGAGTGTGCTTTACAAAGTGCCTGGGCCTGGAGTCAGATAGCCAGACGTGCAGGTCCTTAAATAGCTCTAATCCTGTGCTACCCCCAGCTGCTTCTTTCCTATGACTACAATAGGGCTGTGTGTCAAACAACACCCTATTCTATTAGTCAGCTACTTTGACCAGCGCCCATAGGCCAGCCTAGGTATCTGACAGTGCATGGTGAAGTATTAGCCATCCGCAATACTGTTCTGGGGGGTGTCATGAGGGAGGATATAGGTGTAGAACAATTTCTTAACCCTGAACCCAAGCTGCAAGTGATCAATCCATAGACAGTCAATACATCACTATAGAAATACATCACATTAGTAAGGATCAGTGGTCCATTACATACATGCTAAATGACAACATATGAAAGCCCTCTCCACTTATAAAGCAAAGAAAGACACAGGATGCCGACATTCCATTCAATTACCAGTACACAGTACAAATAGTACACAGACTGCTTCACCCCTCCCTCCCTCCTCCCTTCCCTCCCTCCTCCCTCCCTCCTCCCTCCCTCCCTCCCTCCCTCCTCCCTGCATCCTTCCACCTGTCCATCACAACACCCCCTCTGTTCTCTTTCTCATCATCTCTCGCTTTCTAATTCTCTCATTTCTCGTTTCTCCTGCTTTCTCAGTGGCCCTCTCCGCTCCTCTCTTTGTCCCCGTCTTTCTTTGTTGTGTTTGTCTCTCTTCCCTCGACAATGGACTCCATTGGAGGATGTGTGTGTGTGTGTGTGCTTTTCCTTCCACCCAGACTGGCTGCCTGCTACAACAATAGGCTCCTTCAGCCGCTGTGTGTGTGAGTATGTGTGTGAGCATGTAAGAGTGTGTGAGTGTGTGTGAGTGTGTGCCGCTGTGTGCTGTTGGAAGGAGTCCGCAGGCTGCTTCTTTAAGCCAGGAGTGTAACAGCTTGCAGCTATGCACCAGCCTCTACCCCCCACCACTAAACATACTGCCACACACTGTCACACACTGCATCACACACTCAGCTCAAAGCTTTATTTGCGGGTTCACAATGACACATTGTAACACATTGCCATAGACTCGCCATGGACTCCTCAAGAGTTTAGATAAATCCTTAGATAATATTCGAAGGTATAATAACACCAGCACACATGCATATAATAATTGTTTAAAACACCATCCATTAGACTCTCGGTTATAGCCAACAATTGACCAGAATATAACTTGCCTGTGGCAAGCCATAGTGAACTATGCTGGTGGTCAACCAACTTAGGCATTTAGTCAGGACTAAATATGAATACCTGAGGCTGGGTTTGACCACCAGCCAGCCTTCTTGTGTGTGTGTCAGTGGATGCTCCTCAGAGGAGGAAGGGGAGGACCATTCTCCTTATGGTAAAACATTTAAAAAGTTATTATTTTTAGATAAAACTATGCTAAATATAATCACAAATCACCAAATAATTGATTAAAACACACTATTTTGCAAAGAACGTCAACAGTAGTCTCAGCAGCGCTCTCTACTCTCAACTGACAGTTGTCCACCCAATCAAAGGATCAGAGAATGAATCTAGTACTGAAAGCATAAGCTACAGCTAGCTAGCACTGCAGTAGTGCATAAAATGTGGTGAGTAGTTGATTCAAAGAGAGAGAAAGACAGTAGTTGAACAGTTTTTAACAAATGAATTTCTTCCAAAATGAAAGAGAAGCAAGAGAGAAATAGAGAGATTTCCTATTTTTTTCACCTTCAGTTTCACTTAACGTTACTTAGCTAGCAAATGCAGCGAGCCAGTTTAGCCTACTGGAACACCCTGGTCAAACAGTTAGCTAGCTGGCTATGACTTTCCAACATAACACTGGAACTCTTCCATGTCAAGGTAAGCTTTTGATTTGACTAATTTAATGCCACCGGGGCCCGCCGGTGTAACCACTTACTGACTGTACCCTGTAACGTTACTGTATGATGGCAGTGGGTTTACTAACACGTTAGTTTTATTAGCTATGTATTACTATGGCATTACTTTAGCTAATATGGTGACAACGATGTAGGTTGTTTGTAGAGGTTTGGCTTGGAAAGATTGTTTTCGCCTGGTCACATACAGCTGATGTGTTGTGCATTGAAGTCCACAAGTGAAGGGAAGAGGTGAGAGGAGGAAACGCATAGATGCGAGAATTAATACAATGTGGCTGCTATGAAAGTGAACTGTGTTTACGCTTGATCAGGGGTGTATTCATTCCGCCGAATCTGTTGAAAAACGTTTCTTAAACGGAGGGCAAACGGAACAAAACGGGGATGAACATACCTGAATTTGTACAATAGAAACTCTCGTTTGCAACTGTTGGACTAATGATTACACCCTATATCAGCTAGATGCAGGCAAGAGCGTGCAAGACAGTATTGAATGTCACTGTCTGTCCATGTGTCACTGTCACCTCAAATTCGTCTCGACCTGTGTGCACCTAAGTTGTAAACTTTCCTTCATAGGCTAGGTTGTAGCAACCTCATGATGGGTATCGGGAAAATTAGAGTATCATGTTGTAGCCTAAACCTATCAATGTTACATTGAACTGGGTGACTGGAATATGAATGACAGTCATCCAATATGCTGTAATAGAAATAAGGCCATGCTCATTAACAGAAAATTGTCCTCCCTTCTCTTAAACGGCACTGACCACCACCACTGGTGTGTGTGTGTGCGTGTGTGTGCGTGTGTGTGTGTGCTGGTTGTGCTGACTAACCTGGTGGGTAATTGAAACAGCTGTTTGGCAGATTGTGAGGGCCAGGCCTTGGGTGGTCAGTGGGGAGTGGCCAGGGTTAGTGCTATTGAGTATCCTTGGGACACCCTTACCCTAATCCCTAACCTTAACCACTAACCTAACCATAACCCTTACCTAACCTAACCATAACCCTTACCTAACCCTAACCTTAACCCTTACCTTAACCCTTACCTTAACCATTTTAAATGTCCACTTCAATGGGGTGACGTCAGACTTGGGTGTCCCAAGGATCCCTGATGGCAAGGACGAGTGGCCAGGCCAAGGAGAGCAGCTGTATCCACTGGAAGGATGTGCTTACTGTGCAATTCAATTCAAGGGGCTTTATTGGCATGGGAAACATATTTTAACATTGCCAAAGCAAGTGAAGTAGATAATATACAAAAGTGAAATAAACAATAAAAATGAACAGTAAACATTACACTCACAGATGTTCCTAAAGAATAAAGACATTACAAATGTCATATTATGTCTATATACAGTGTTGTAACGGTGTACAAATGGTTAAAGTACAAAAGGGAAAATAAATAACATAAATATGGGTTGTATTTATAATGGTGTTTGTTCTTCACTGGTTGACCTTTTCTTGTGGCAACAGGTCATAAATCTTGCTGCTGTGATGGCACACTGTGGTATTTCACCCAGTAGATATGGGAGTTTATCAAAATTGGATTTGTTTTCTAATTTTTTGTGGATCTGTGTAATCTGAGGGAAATATGTGTCTCTAATATGGTCATACATTGGGCAGGAGGTTAGGAAGTGCAGCTCAGTTTCCACCTCATTATGTGAGCAGTGTGCACATAGCCTGTCTTCTCTTGAGAGCAGGTCTGCCTACGGTGGCCTTTCTCAATAGCAAGGCTATGCTCACTGAGTCTGTACATAGTCAAAGCTTTCCTTAAGTTTGGGTCAGTCACAGTGGTCAGGTATTCTGCCACTGTGTACTCTCTGTTTAGGGCCAAATAGCATTCTAGTTTGTGCAGTTTTTTTGTTAATTCTTTCCAATGTGTCAAGTAATTCTTTTTTTGTTTTCTCATGATTTGGTTGGGTCTAATTGTGTTGCAGTTTTTTCCCTCTCTCCCCCTTCTCCATCCCTCCATCCCTCCCCTCCCAGCCACCCTGTGCTGTCCTCCTGCAGGCAGCTAAACATACCCTTTGTTTTGAGTCAAAGACAGGCCAAACAAAAGGAAGACTTTGTTCTCGTTACTATCTTCTCCTTCCCTGTCTCTCTCCTCCCCTCCCCTCCCTTGTTCCTCCTAGCCAGCAGATGGTTAATGAATCATTGAGAGTGTGCCACACGTGCTTCTGTGAGGGTAGCGTTACTGTGAGGACGTGCAGGCAAAGGGCGATGATCTGTGTGTTTGGTGTGTGTGTGTGTGTGGTACGTGCGTGTGTGAAAGAGAGAGACAGAAACAATGACAGAGAGAGAAAAAGGAGAGGGAGACAGAGGGGGAAAGACAAGAGAAAGAGAGAGAGGCTGAGTGGTAATTATTGAGTGAAGATGCTACCCAGATAGCATTTCAACAAGCAGCTTTTCATTTGGTATCTCTATTTAAACTCTATCTTCCTCAAACAACTTCCTGCTTCTCTCTGTTTTCATCTCCCCCTCTTTTCACACTCAGATTCACATGTACAGGGTTGCAGGTGTGTTTGCAGGGTACAGTGAAACTCTTATCCTCCGAGCTCCAACATGCAGGACTATGTGAAATAAAGCAATAACAGTGGTAATAAAACAACAACAACAATAGAAATAAAAATAGCTCTATATACATAATAACAACCGTAGTAGTATGAATAAACACATTTCCGTTGGGGTGGGTGGAGGCAGAGTAAATCAATAGACTTCCACTGTACCTTGCAATCACACCTGCAACCCTGTACATGTGACTATTAAACACTCTGAATCTGAATCTGTCCTGGAGGGCAGGCAGTGGGCACCCAATGGTGCGTTCGGCTGTGGGTTTTACCCTCTGAAGCCCCTTGCAGTTCACGGCCGTGGAGTTGCCGTACCAGTCTATGATGCAGCCCGACAGTATGCTCTTGATGGTTCTTCTGTAGAACACTGTGAGGGCCCGAATTTCTTCAGCATCCTGAGGTTGAAGAGTCGCTGTCGTGCCTACTTCACCACGGTGTCTGTGTGCTTTGACCATTTCAGATCCTCTGAGATGTGTACGCTGAGGAATTTGAAGTTATTGACCGTCTCTTCCCCCTCTCACCACTTTCCTCCTCACCCCTCTTCTTCCTCTCCCCCTCTTACCTCTCCTTCCCTCTCTCCTCTCTCCCTCTCTCTCCTCTCTCCCTCTCTCTCTCCTCTCCCCACTCTCCCTCTCTCTTTCCTCTCCACCCTCTCCCTCTTTACATTCTACCTCCTACTCCTTTTTGTCTCTCTCCATCTTGTTGTCTGTCCTCTCTCCAAATCGAACACCCTTGGGATGTTCCACCGCTCCTCTCCTCCTCCTCCTCCTCCTCCTCCTGTTACTAAACCTCCCTCCCTCACCACTTCTACATCCATACAGTACAAAACACACCCCCAGCAGCTGCCTCAAAAAATACACTTCTCCTAAACAGAAAGCCACCAGGCGACAGTTGTGTTGCTTTGAAAGGAAGTGCAGTCTTTCTCCATCCCCTTCCTTCAGCAAGGACATACGATGCAGGGAAGCGATTAAGAGTGGGTCTACAGCAACGGCACACTGCTCAGGACAGCCCCATCACAACAATATGAGGGATTCAAGGGAGGGGACAGGATGCACACACATACGCTGCCACCCTCTACAGATGCACCCACACACAGACACACACAGATGCATGGACGTAAGCATGCACCCCCACACACACACAAACACTCACACACAGCGTAGGCCAACGTCAGCCAGCCTATTGTGTTTTCCTCTACCTCCTCTGTCTGCCCCTGTCACCTCCCTCCACCCTGCTATAACAACACAATAATCACAGAGAGAGAAGAGTGATGTTCCCCCCTCAGCCTGGCCAGGCTCCCAGCTGGATGCAAAGACAAAGGGAGGGAGGGAGGGAGGGAGGGAGGAGGGAGGGAGGGAGGGGAGGGAGGGAGGGAGGGAGGGAGGGAGGGAGGGAGGGAGGGGGAATGACATCCAAATCGACCCCAACCTCCAGACCAGCATTTACAGTTTTGAAATTTAGCAGACGCTCTTATGCCGAGTTAGTGCACTCATACGGTTACAGTTAGTGCACTCAACGGTTACAGTTAGTGCACTCATACGGTTACAGTTAGTGCACTCATACGGTTACAGTTAGTGCACTCATACGTTACAGTTAGTGCACTCATACGGTTACAGTTAGTGCACTCATACGGTTACAGTTAGTGCACTCATACGGTTAATTAGTTGCACTCAACGGTTACCGTTAGTGCACTCATACGGTTACAGTTAGTGCACTCATACGGTTACAGTTAGTGCACTCATACGTTACGTTAGTGCACTCATACGGTTACAGTTAGTGCACTCATACGGTTACAGTTAGTGCACTCATACGTTTACAGTTAGTGCACTCATGCGGTTACAGTTAGTGCACTCATACGGTTACAGGTTAGTGCACTCATACGGTTACAGTTAGTGCACTCATACGTTTACGGTTAGTGCACTCATACGGTTACAGTTAGTGCACTCATACGGTTACAGTTAGTGCACTCATACGGTTACAGTTAGTGCACTCATACGGTTACAGTTAGTCACTCATACGGTTACAGTTAGTGCACTCATACGGTTACAGTTAGTGCACTCATACGGTTACGGTTAGTGCACTCATACGTTACAGTTAGTGCACTCATACGGTTACAGTTAGTGCACTCATACGTTTACGGTTAGTGCACTCATACGGTTACGGTTAGGGCACTCATACGTTTACGGTTAGTGCACTCATACGGTTACAGTTAGTGCACTCATACGGTTACAGTTAGTGCACTCATACGGTTACAGTTAGTGCACTCATACGGTTACGTAGTGCACTCATACGGTTACGGTTAGTGCACTCATACGGTTACGGTTAGTGCACTCATACGGTTACGGTTAGTGCACTCATACGGTTACAGTTAGTGCACTCATACGGTTACAGTTAGTGCACTCATACGGTTACAGTTAGTGCACTCATACGGTTACGGTTAGTGCACTCATACGGTTACGGTTAGTGCACTCATACGGTTACGTTAGTGCACTCATACGGTTACGGAGTGCACTCATACGGTTACAGTTAGTGCACTCATACGGTTACAGTTAGTGCACTCATACGGTTTACAGTTAGTGCACTCATACGGTTACAGTTAGTGCACTCATACGGTTACGGTTAGTGCACTCATACGGTTACGTTAGTGCACTCATACGGTTACAGTTAGTGCACTCATACGGTTACAGTTAGTGCACTCATACGGTTACAGTTAGTGCACTCATACGGTTACAGTTAGTGCACTCATACGTTACGGTTAGTGCACTCATACGGTTACAGTTAGTGCACTCATACGGTTACAGTTAGTGCACTCATACGGTTACAGTTAGTGCACTCATACGGTTACAGTTAGTGCACTCATACGGTTACAGGTTAGTGCACTCATACGGTTACAGTTAGTGCACTCATACGGTTACAGTTAGTGCACTCATACGGTTACCGTTAGTGCACTCATACGGGTTACAGTTAGTGCACTCATACGGTTACAGTTAGTGCACTCATACGGTTACGGTTAGTGCACTCATACGGTTACAGTTAGTGCACTCATACGGTTACAGTTAGTGCACTCATACGGTTACAGTAGTGCACTCATGGTTACAGTTAGTGCACTCATACGGTTACAGTTAGTGCACTCATACGGTTACAGTTAGTGCACTCATACGTTTACGGTTAGTGCACTCATACGGTTACAGGTTAGTGCACTCATACGGTTACAGTTAGTGCACTCATACGGTTACAGTTAGTGCACTCATACGGTTACAGTTAGTGCACTCATACGGTTACAGTTAGTGCACTCTACGGTTACAGTTAGTGCACTCATACGGTTACGGTTAGTGCACTCATACGGTTACAGTTAGTGCACTCATACGGTTACAGTTAGTGCACTCATACGTTACGGTTAGTGCACTCATACGGTTACGGTTAGTGCACTCATACGTTACGGTTAGTGCACTCTACGTTACGGACTCATACGGTTACAGTTAGTGCACTCATACGGTTACAGTTAGTGCACTCATACGGTTACAGTTAGTGCACTCATACGTTACGGTTAGTGCACTCATACGGTTACGGTTAGTGCACTCATACGGTTACGGTTAGTGCACTCATACGGTTACATTAGTGCACTCATACGGTTACAGTTAGTGCACTCATACGGTTACAGTTAGTGCACTCATACGGTTACGTTAGTGCACTCATACGGTTACGGTTAGTGCACTCATACGGTTACGGTTAGTGCACTCATACGGTTACGGTTAGTGCACTCATACGGTTACAGTTAGTGCACTCATACGGTTACAGTTAAGTGCACTCATACGGTTACAGTTAGTGCACTCATACGGTTACAGTTAGTGCACTCATTACGGTTACGGTTAGTGCACTCATACGGTTACGTTAGTGCACTCATACGGTTACAGTTAGTGCACTCATACGGTTTACAGTTAGTGCACTCATACGGTTACAGTTAGTGCACTCATTTACGTTGCAGTTAGTGCACTCATACTAGTGCTACTACGTTAGTGCACTCATACGGTTACAGTTAGTGCACTCATTACGGTTACAGTTAGTGCACTCATACGGTTACAGTTAGTGCACTCATACGGTTACGGTTAGTGCACTCATACGGTTACAGTTAGTGCACTCATACGGTTTACAGTTAGTGCACTCATACGGTTACAGTTAGTGCACTCATACGGTTACAGTTAGTGCACTCATACGGTTACAGTTAGTGCACTCATACGGTTACAGTTAGTGCACTCATACGTTTACGGTTAGTGCACTCATACGGTTACAGTTAGTGCACTCATGCGGTTACGGTTAGTGCACTCATACGGTTACAGTTAGTGCACTCATACGGTTACAGTTAGTGCACTCTCGTTACGTAGTCACTCATACGGTACAGTTAGTGCACTCATACGGTTACAGTTAGTGCACTCATACGGTTACAGTTAATGCACTCATACGGTTTACAGTTAGTGCACTCATACGGTTACAGTTAGTGCACTCATACGGTTACGGTTAGTGCACTCAATACGGTTACACGTTAGGCACTCATACGGTTACAGTTAGTGCACTCATTACGGTTTACCAGTTAGTGCACTCATACGGTTACCGTTAGTGCACTCATACGGTTACAGTTAGTGCACTCATACGGTTACAGTTAGTGCACTCATACGGTTACAGTTAGTGCACTCATACGTTTACAGTTAGTGCACTCATACGGTTACAGTTAGTGCACTCATACGGTTACAGTTAGTGCACTCATGCGGTTACGGTTAGTGCACTCATCTTAAGATAGCTAGGTGAGACAACCACATAACACAGTTGTAGATATCAGACAGACGTGAGCATTCTTTTGTGTGACTATATTGTACAGACTGAGGGAATTCAATTCCTATCATTCATATATATGGCTAGGCTCCCCTATGCTACAATAGGCCAGACCAGACCAAAGCAGACAGACAGACAGGAAATTCCTATCATTTACATACATTGCGAGGCTATGTTGTTTCTATTCTATGGCATTTCCCAATGAGGCAGCTGACCGTTCTCTCATTCCACACACTTGTCCAGAGAACACCCAAGGAGGGAAGGGAAGAATTCGAGTTGTATTGAAGAATGAATTCCATGAGACAGCTTGAAGCTGCTCACCATCTGAGCGTCAGAAATAGCACTCTACTACAGCAGATAACAGACGCATACCAAATCTGGAGAGCTCTACTGAGACGCTTAGCTGTGGGATATGTCCCAAATTGCACCTTATTCCCTATGGGCCCTGGTCAAAAGTAGTGCACTCAATAGGGAATAGAGTGCCATTTGGGACACAGCCATGATCTGAGGAGCTTTGTTTGTTCTTGTAATTCTAACCTTCTGACTATACATAACGGCAGTCATGGACAGAGAATTGTTGTTGAATAACAACATGCTAACAGTAGGGCACTTGTGAAATCAAAGCTCTCCATTTGGTCTGAGAACTGAAAACCAAAACCAAATATGTTTTCTTTATTAGGACACTGCAGCTGGCAGTTCCGTGTCTGTTTCATAGTTCCTAGTTATCAGTTCAGAGGAACACAGGGGACTTTCCCACTCACAACAGAAGAGACAAAGAAAGGGGACAAAAACCCCATCTGTTCTTGAAATAACCGCTGATGGTGTAGATCATGGCTTAACATACAGATCCATTGTGTGTACCCATACTCCACAGCCTTGTGACTGTCCATCCCATCACAGACATGTAAACTGCCCTCCTGACAACATATAGCCTCTATAGGGCACTTCCTTACACCAGGGCCCATTCCTGTAGGGAATAGGATGCCTTTTGGGACGCGGACATAGACTCTCCTGAGTCAAGTGGTCCTCCATCCTCTGCCATGGAGTGTAGTATGCGTGTATGTATAGACCACCTGCTGTGTGTCTGAGCTGAGCTGCCCTGTGTGCCATGACCAGATGACAGTCAAGAGGCAGACAGTAGGCTATATAGCTAGAGGGCAGAAGAAGAAGTGAGAGACTGTACTGACAGTCCATTGACCATGACAGGGCTGCCATTCACTGGTGTCGGAGTGTGTGTGTGTGTGTTTGTGTGTGTGTGTGTGTGTGTTTGACTGTTCTTCCATAGGCTGTCAGATACAGGCTCCGTCGCTCGATGGACACAAAGACGCTACTAAGCCGCTGTTCTAAACATCATAACTACTTTCATGTGATTATATTGCATGCATTTAAAACCGTAGTTCAGAAATGAATACATTAAAAACTATTCATATTCATTTCCAGATAGACAACCCTCGTCGTGGTCCATTGGGATCAGCCACCCCAAGATGCATTGGGATCAGCTATCCCAGGATGCAAGTATTCTTCTGAGGAGTAGATTAGACATTCCTCCCTCTGGAGAATCAGTGGCTTTCAAAGAGACTGAATATCTCTGCCATGCTTTATTGATTACCTGTAACATTCTTTATACAGTGATAATCTCCCTCCAGAACGTGAGATGTCGGCATGCTCAGTAATAAAACACCCTGATGAAGGTCGTTTGACCGAAATGTTGGTAAATACGATCCATTAAATTGTTGGAAGCATTCAGATTACCAGTGTGCTCGAGTTGTTCTTTTTAACGCCCAGCAGCGGCGGACTGGCCACAGGGCAGTTCTGGCAACTGCTAGATAGGCTGGTCCATTTTTAGCCCAGTGTGCCTGTCAAAATGTAGGGTTTTGCACAAAATGTCCATTATTTTGCTAATAATTAAGGTTTTTAAGGGAAAAAAATGGTCCGGTGTGTGTGAAATACCCCGGCTTATTTCTGGTACCAGTTCATCCCTGATGCTCAGTGACGAGGGCAGAAACCCTGAACAGGAAAGTGAATGTACTAACTAGAAGGTGACGATCTCTGATCATTCATCCAGCAAGGACCTTTTAACAGAATGCACACACACACAGCCCTGGGCCTCGCTCTCACCACCGAGAGACATGCAAGGGAGAGAGGGAGGCAGGAGAGAGAGAGAGAGTTATCTGGCGGGGGCTAAGCCCATTGTGCTACATGACCATGAATGTTGTTTCAGGGTGGAAGACAGCCTCTCCTCTCCTCTCCTCTCCTCTCCTCTCCTCTCCTCTCCTCTCCTCTCCTCTCCTCTCCCTCTCCTCTCCTCTCCTCTCCTCTCCTCTCCTCTCCTCCCCCGCTCGCTCCCCTCAACATGCCTTCATTGACTAGTTTAATTAGAAATATGAATAACTCATGGGTGGCTGAGCTCTCTCTTTTTTCTGTCACTGTCCCTCTGTCTTTCCCTCTCTTTTCCACTCTCTCTCTTTCTCCTCCCTGGCTATCTCTCTGAATCATGTGGTGTGAGAGGGATGGGTTTGGCACAATAATAGCCCCTCCCTCCTCCTCCCTTTCTCCTCCCTTCCCCTGGCTGTATATGACATGTATGAACCATGAGGAAGGTGACCACAAGCTGGTTTGATAGTATACCATATCTAGTCTGGGTTGAGGATTCAGAGTCGTTTTGAAGGCGTAACATGTTTGAACATATTTCAACCACAAGCATGGTCAGTGGGGGTCCTATTTTATATTTTGGTTTTTGTAGTGTGATGGACTAAAATCACTTTTGCCCTTTTAAATCATATCCGAGGGAAGCATCCATCGCAGTGACCTCGAAAATCTATTAAGTTATTGACCCACACATGTAGGAGCTGAGAGAGAGAGAGAGAGAGAGAGAGAGAGGCTCAATATCAACATTAATTTGTACCATTCCACTGTATCCCTGAATTGTGGCAAAGTTGGTTCCTGTATCAGTCATGGTCTTTGGTCTTTTTGTATATTTATCTACCTCCCTTGCTTTGGCAATGTTTAACACATGTTTCCCATGCCAATAAAGCCCTTGAATTGAATTGAATTGAATTGAATTGAATTTGAATTGAGAGAGAGAGAGAGAGAGAGAGAGCAGAGAGAGAGAGTGAGAGAGAGAGAGAGAAGAGAGAGAGAGAGAGAGAGAGGAGAGAGAGAGAGAGAAGAGAGAGAGAGAGAGAGAGAGAAAGAGAGAAGGGGAAAAAGAAGAAGAGAGGAACAGAGAGAGAGAGAGAGAGAGAGAGAGAGAGAGAGAGAGAGAGAGAGAGATGTTGGCGAAAGCAACAGACTGTAGACAAGTTGAGGAGTGAAGTCGGGGGAGGTGCATCTGCAACAGCCGAAAGTCGGACACTGATGTGGTTTTCCTACAGCAAGGCTCAGTGTAACTTGGCAGTCTCCAACCCCAAATCACACATCACTTGCAAACTGAACATTGTTCAATCAATTACTGAGAGAGAGAGAGAGAGAGAGAGAGAGAGGCTCAAATATCACATTAATTTGTACATATCCACTGTATCCCTGAATTGTGGCAAAGTTAGTTCCTGTATCAGTCATGTCTTTGGTCACGTTTAGGTGGGTCAAACAAAAACACCTTAATGATTGGTTGACAATAGATCCTCCCACAATGCAGGTGATGGCTGCAGGATGAACAGTTTCTACAGTTGCTCTTCACTAACATCATCCTGCAACCATCGTCTGCATTGCTCTATTGGCAACCAATCATTTGGGGTGTTATTGTTTGACGCACGCGAACGTAACCAAAGACATGACTGAAACAGGAACCAACTTTGCTGCAATTCATGTATGCAGTGCATATGTACAAATGAATGTAATATTTAAGACCCTCTCTCTCTCGCCAATTGATTGTACAATGTACACATGCACTGAGTGTACAAAACATTAGGAACACAATTAGGAACACTTTCCTTAACATAGACTGACTAGGGGAATCCAGGTGAAAGCTATGATCCCTTATTGAAGTCACCTGTTAAATCCACTTCAATCAGTGTAGGTGTATGTGTGCAATTCAGAGGGTGAATGGGCAAGACAAAATATTTAAGTGTCTTTGAACAGGGTATGGTAGTAGGTGCCAGGGGCACTGGTTTGAGTGTCAAGAACTGCAACGCTGCTGGGTTTTTCATGCTCAACAGTTTCCCATGTGTATCAAGAATGATACACCACCCAAAGGACATCCAGCCAACTTGGCACAACTGTGAGAAGCATTGGAGTCAACATGGGTCAGCATCCCTGTGGACCGCTTTAGAGACCTTGTAGAGGTCATGCCCCAATGAATTGAGGCTGTTCTGAGGGCAACTCAAAATTAGGAAGGTGTTCCTAATGTTTTGTGCACTCAGTGTGTATTTTCAGTGTGTGATATGGGGGTTGGAGACATGTTTATTTGGACCTTTTAGAGAAAAACTTTTATAAACGATGGCAACTGCCATGTTGCACTGAGCCTTTCTGTTAGAAAACCGCAGAATAGAATGAGAGCCTCATTGACTTGAATGGGGACGCCTCTTCTAGTAACTTTATTACTATGTGTTATACAATATTCAAGACAGGTTTACAGTATCATCCTCCTCTCCACTGTGTTAACTGAAATGGATGAAAGGAGAACAGCCCTATACCAGCCAACCAGGACAAAGGCTCTGTGACGACAGTATAGCCTAGCTACTCAGTCCCAGGTTAGTTACCACGGTGATAAATGTCTGATCCGTCACGCTGACAGGAGACAATTATCTGACGTGGCTCAATGGGATCCAAAGGACAGTTTACTCTCTTTCTACTCTCTCTCCCTCTCTCACTCTCTCTCTCTACTCTCTCATTCTTTCTATCACGCTCTCTCTCTACTCTCTCTCTCTCTCTCCCTCTCTCTCTCCCTCTCTACTATCTCTCTACTCACTTTCTCGCTCTGTACTCTCTTTCTCTCTACTCTCTCTACACTCTCTCTACTCTCTGTACTCTCTCTACTCTCTCTACTCTCTCATTAATCTCTCTCTACACTCTCTCTACTCTCTCTCTACACTCACTATCTACTCTCTCTACTCTCTACGCTCTCTCTACGTTCTATCTATTCTCTCTAATCTCTCTACTCTATCTCTACTCTCTATCTACTCTCTCCACTCTCTCTACTCTCTCTCTATGCTCTCTCTACATTCTATCTATTCTCTCTAATCTCTCTCTCTACTCTCTACTCTCTCTCTACGCTCTATCTATTCTCTCTAATCTCTCTCCTCTCTCTACTCTCTATCTACTATCTATTCTCTCTACTCTCTCTACTCTATCTCAGCTGTCTATCTACTCTCTATCTATTCTCTATCTACTCTCTCTACTCTCTATCCACTCTCTCTACTCTCTCTCTCTACTCTCTCTCTACTCTTTCTCTACTGTCTACATAATATATCTACTCTATCTACACTCTCTATACTCTCTCTCTACTCTCTCTCTACTCTCTCTCCACTCTCTGTCTACTCTCTGTCTACTCTCTCTGCTCTCTCTACTCTCTCTTTCTCTACTATATTTCTAATCTCTCTACTCTATCTCTCTCTCTCTCTCAGCTGTGTGCCAGTGATCACTGGTATACTCTCCACAAAGGTGGCTTGCTTCATCAGGTTATTGCCAATGCATTGGCCTCACAACACAAAGTGCATATGCCTACCTTACATACCAGGCTGATACAAAGCAATGTATTTAATTCTGAGAAATTGTCACTTATTTTTGTCATTTTGTCAAGTGTTCTTACTGGGGGTTTTCCAACAGGTTTTTTCTTCTCCCATGAGCATTTGAGATCCCTTTTCTCCCACGTTTTATTCAGACCAATTGCTTTTTGTTTGATGTTGTCGAGAGCACCCCCCCACCCCCCACCCCACAGTAAACACACAATAAGGAGCTAGCTAGCGGTGGCAAGGGAAGTGCCACTCTGCCTCCCATCCTGTTGTGTCACCACACGCCTTTAAATTATTCAGCACCACTCAAATATTGATATGGAAATCAACACTGAGTGGACTGACAGGGACCAGGGAGGAGAGGAGAATGAGAGGAGAGAGAAAGAGAGGAGGGACAAGATCATTTCTATCTATGTTTTTACCTCTTTTTATCACTCACCCATCTCTTTTCTCCGCTCACTGCTCCAGTTGATTGAAGCCTTTTTCATGATGCCAACCCTTCATCTTTATTTGACTTGGTGTAACGTGGAGAAAGAATGGTAAAATAACATGGGCACTAACAGCAGGGCTTATCGTACACCACAATAACATGTGCCCTTCACAATATTGATTCCTCTGTCTATGTGATTTCACGAACAGGCTTACCTTAACACACCTCAGCTCTGATCAAGTTATCCACATAAACACTGCAATGCAATTATCCCCTCCTCCAAGGTAGATTACTTTCTCTTGCAGTACACCTGACCAGTATATAAATTGGACAGAATATCAATACTGGAATGTGTTTGGGAGTCTGTGTTATTTTTAATCTGTTTGGTCCAACTTCATAAGGCATTATAGAACATTCATAAGCCGCCATAAGCACTACATAGATGCCCTAAATAGATGCCCTTCGTAGATGCCCTACATATATTCTACATAGATGCAACATAGATGCCCTACATAGATGCTACATAGATGCCCTACATAGATGATACATAGATGATGCATAGATTCCCTACATAAATGCCCTGCATAGATGCTACATTGATGATACATATATGATACATAGATGCCCTACATAGATGCTACATAGATGCCGTGCATAGATGCTACATAGATGCCCTACATATATGCTACATAGATAATACATAGATGATACATAGATGCCCTAAATAGATGCCCTACAAAGATGCCCTACCGAGATGATACATAGATGCCCTACAAAGATGCTACATAGATGCCCTACATAGACTCCCTACATAGATGCTACATAGATAATACATAGATGCCCTACATAGGTACTACATAGATGCTACAAAGATGCCCTACATAGATGCTACATAGATGCTACATAGATGCTACATAGATGCTACATAGATTCTACATTGATGATACATATATGATACATAGATGCCCTACATAGATGCTACATAGATGCCGTACATAGATGCTACATAGATGCCCTACATATATGCTACATAGATAATACATAGATGATACATAGATGCCCTAAATAGATGCCCTACAAAGATGCCCTACCGAGATGATACATAGATGCCCTACAAAGATGCTACATAGATGCCCTACATAGACTCCCTACATAGATGCTACATAGATAATACATAGATGCCCTACATAGGTACTACATAGATGCTACAAAGATGCCCTACATAGATGCTACATAGATGCTACATAGATTCTACATAGATGCTACATAGATGCTACATAGATGCCCAACAAAGATGCTACATGTCCCATGAGCATCTTGCCCTACATAGATCCTACATAGATGCCCTACTTAGATGCTATATAGACGCTACATAGATGCCTTACATAAATTCTACATAGATGATACATAGATGGTACGTAGATGATACATAGATGTTACATAGATGCCCTACATAGATGCCCAACATATATGCTGCATAGATGCACTACATAAATGCTACATAGATGATACATAGATGCTACAAATATGCCCAACATAGATGCCCTACATAGATGCTACATATATGCCCTACAAATAATCAACATTGATCCTACATAGATGCCCTACATAGATGCTACTTAGACGCTACATAGGTCCTACATAGATGCCACATAGATGCTACATAGATGCCCTACATAGATGCTACATATATGCTACATAGATCCTACATAGATGCCCTACATAGATGCTACATAGATACTACATATATTCTACATAGATGCCCTACAAATATTCTACATAGATCTTACATAGATGCCCTACATAGATGCTACATAGATTCTACATATATTCCCTACTTAGATGCTACATATATTCTACATAGATCCTACATAGATGCCCTACATAGATTCTATGTAGATGCCCTACATATATTCTATATAGATACTACATAGATGCTAATATATAGTTTACATCGATGCCCTACATAGATGCTACATAGGTGCAACATAAATCCCCTACATAGATGCCCTACATAGATTCCCTACATAGATGCTACATAGATGCCCTACATATATTCAACATAGATCCTACATAGATGCCCTAGATAGATGCTACATAGATAAACTCCCTACATAGATGCCACATATATGCTACATAAATGCCCTACATAGATGCTACATAAATTCCCTACATAGATAATACATAGATGCCCTACATATATTCTACATAGATCCTACGTAGATGTCCTATGCAGATGCTACATAGATGCCCTACATAGATGCTACATAGATGCTACATGTATTCTACATAGATCCTACATAGATGCCCTATATAGATGCTACATAGATGCTACATAGAATCTTCATAGATGCTAATAGACGCCCGACATAGATTCTACATAGATCCTACATAGATGCCCTACATATATTCTACATAGATCCTACATAGATGCCCTACATATATTCTACATAGATCCTACATAGATGCCCTTTATAGATGCTAATATATATTTTACATAGATGCCACATATATGCCCTACATAGATGCTACATAAATGCCCTATATATTTGCTACATAAATGCCCTACATAGATAATGTATAGATTCCCTACATATATTCTACATAGATGCCCTACACAGATGCTACATAGATGCCCTACATATATTCTACATAGATGCTACACAGATTCTACATAGATGCCACATATACGCCCTACATAGATGCTACAGAGATGCCCTATATATATTCTACATAGATGCCCTACATAGATGCTACATAGATGCTACATAGATTCTTCATAGATGCTACATAGATGCCCTACATAGATTCTACATAGACAGATAGACAGATAGATAGATAGATAGATAGATAGATAGATAGATAGATAGATAGATAGATAGATAGATAGATAGATAGATAGATAGATAGATAGATAGATAGATAGATAGATAGATAGATAGATAGATAGATAGATAGATAGGGCAAAGGTGGACCTGTGAATTCCTCCACTCCCTCTCCACGTCTGCCTGGCCTACGTGCAGTCTGCACTGAAAGCAGGCCAAAGGAGAATCACTTACATCACTCTATCAAGCACCCTCGTTAGCCTGTACTCAATTGTGTCTCAAAGTCTGAACTATACAGTCTACCATTCAACGCAGTAAAACGGGCCAAAGGAGAATCATTCACTCACTCATTCTGTACTCATGTTCTGTGCTATACAGTGCATCTACCCTACTCTCCTACTCTCCTTGCTGGCATGTCCAGTTCCTCAGCACGTGTGTGTGTGTGTGTGTGTGTGTGTGTGTGTGTGTGTTTGTGTGTGTGGTGTGTGTGTGTGTGTGTGTGTGTGTGTGTGTGTGTGTGTGTGTGTGTGTGTGTGTGTGTGTGTGTGTGTGTGTATTGTTACATAAACTCTGTGAAATTGTCTGGTTTCTCTTGTCCTGCTGTCCTCGCCGGCAGCAGCAGAGTTGGTCTGTGTCTCTGCTATGGGACAAACAGGCAGCAGCAAGTTGGTCTGTGTCTCTCTGCTATGAGAACAAACAGGCAGCAGCAGAGTTGGTCTGTGTCTCTGCTATGGGACAAACAGGCAGCAGCAGAGTTGGTCTGTGTCTCTCTGCTATGGGAAAAAACAGGCAGCAGCAGAGTTGGTCTGTGTCTCTCTGCTATGGGAACAAACAGGCAGCAGCAAGTTGGTCTGTGTCTCTCTGCTATGGGAAAAAACAGGCAGCAGCGAGTTGGTCTGTGTCTCTCTGCTATGGGAACAAACAGGCAGCAGCAGAGTTGGTCTGTGTCTCTCTGCTATGGAAACAAACAGGCAGCAGCAGAGTTGGTCTGTGTCTCTCGCTATGGGAACAAACAGGCAGCAGCAGAGTTGGTCTGTGTCTCTCTGCTATGGGAACAAACAGGCAGCAGCAGAGTTGGTCTGTGTCTCTCTGCTATGGGAACAACAGGCAGCAGCAGAGTTGGTCTGTGTCTCTCTGCTATGGAACAAACAGGCAGCAGCAGAGTTGGTCTGTGTCTCTCTGCTATGGGGAACAAACGGCAGCAGCAGAGTTGGTCTGTGTCTCTGCTATGGGAACAAACAGGCAGCAGCAGAGTTGGTCTGTGTCTCTCTGCTATGGGAACAAACAGGCAGCAGCAAGTTGGTCTGTGTCTCTGCTATGAGAAAAACAGGCAGCAGCAGAGTTGGTCTGTGTCTCTCTGCTATGGGAACAAACAGGCAGCAGCAGAGTTGGTCTGTGCTCTCTGCTATGGGAACAAACAGGCAGCAGCAGAGTTGGTCTGTGTCTCTCTGCTATGGGAACAAACAGGCAGCAGCAGAGTTGGTCTGTGTCTCTCTGCTATGGAACAAACAGGCAGCAGCGAGTTGGTCTGTGTCTCTGCGTTGGGAACAAACAGGCAGCAGCAGAGTTGGTCTTGTCTCTCGCTATGGGAACATAACAGAGCATGAGAAGTTGGTCTGTGTCTCTCTGCTATGGGAACAAACAGGCAGCAGCAGAGTTGGTCTGTGTCTCTCTGCTATGGGAACAAACAGGCAGCAGAAAGGAGAGGAGAGGACTGTGATCCAATCGGGTTTCGATTGGATAACTACTTACATAATCATTCTGTCTGCCTGGATTATGAAAAGATGACTCGTGTCAGAAATTAGTGTGTGTGTGTGTGTGTGTGTGTGCATGTCTGTGTATGCGCGAGCGTTCGTGTGAAATTTGTTTGTTTTGGTTGAGCAGGTTACACAGGATTTCAGGAATATTTGGCATGGAAACTAGCCAGGGAATGTTTTTGGGTTGTGTTCTGTCAGGGATGGTTGTTGTAATATATGGTCTCCCTAAGAACCTGCATTGTCCAGCCCTTCTCCTCCTCCCAGTCCATACACCAACCTGTTTACTGTAAAATATACGGTTATTTTCGTAAGTTTGACATTCAATATACATGCATCTTCTATTGCAGAAATTAGTTGATCAGAATTTCAAATGGTGTGATCAAATGGCCTTCAAACACACCATCAAATCCAACACCATCCAATCTCTCATTAACTCCTGTGACCCTAGAGGTTATGCTATGCCAGGGTATTGTGTTGGGCCCAAACCTATGCTAATGGTGTGTGGAACAGTCCTCTGCACTTAGATTGAGTTGTCTTTGTCCTGTCTCTGACACGTATCCCTCTATCCCTCCCTCCCTCCCTCTATCCTACCCCCTCTCATTGTTTCCCTTAACTACCCCTGTACAGGATTAGTCCACACTGTCTGTTGGGGGGAAAGGACTACTTGTCATTTGGAAAGGGAGGGGGCTGATACACACAGCACTGACTGGTGGTTTGATGTCCCTCATTACACTTTGTTGTTTGTTTGTGTGCGTATGTGTGTGTTGTTGTAGTCAACAACTGTTACAGCCTGACAACAATGCAATCAGGAAAAAACAAAAGGCCAATGAGGCTTTACCTTCTAATGCATTGCAAATCTCAGGCTCTTTTACAGCTTCTACCCCCAAGCCGTAGGACTGCTGAACAATTAATCAAATGGCCACCCAGACTATTTGCATTTTTTTATTTACACTGCTGCTACTCGCTGTTTATTGTCTATGCATAGTCACTTTACCCCTACCTACATGTACAAATTATCTCAATTACCTCGACTAACCTGTACCCCCGCACATTACATTTACATTTAAGTCATTTAGCAGACGCTCTTATCCAGAGCGACTTACAAAATTGGTGCATTCACCTTATGACATCCAGTGGAACAGCCGAAAATGTTAGAGAGGAGGGAGTGAAAGGATGCCAGGTCCGCAGGGAGGCGAGTTTTCCTCCATTTCCGCTCGGCTGCCCGGAGCCCTGTTCTGTGAGCTCGCAATGAGTCGTCGAGCCACGGAAGCGGGAGGGGAGGACCGAGCCGGCCTGGAGGATAGTGGACATAGAGAGTCAAAGGATGCAGAAAGGGAGGAGAGGAGGGTTGAGGAGGCAGAGTCAGGAGATAGGTTGGAGAAGGTTTGAGCAGAGGGAAGAGATGATAGGATGGAAGAGGAGAGAGTAGCGGGGAGGAGAGAGCGAAGGTTGGGACGGCGCGATACCATCCGAGTAGGGGCAGTGTGGAAGTGTTGGATGAGAGCGAGAGGAAAAGGATACAAGGTAGTGGTCGGAGACTTGGAGGGGAGTTGCAATGAGGTTAGTGGAAGAACAGCATCTAGTAAAGATGAGGTCAAGCGTATTGCCTGCCTTGTGAGTAGGGGGGGAAGGTGAGAGGGTGAGGTCAAAGAAGAGAGGAGTGGAAAGAAGGAGGCAGAGAGGAAGAGTCAAAGGTAGACGTGGGGAGGTTAAAGTCGCCCAGAACTGTGAGAGGTGAGCCGTCCTCAGGAAAGGAGCTTATCAAGGCATCAAGCTCATTGATGAACTCTCCAAGGGAACCTGGGGGCGATAAATGATAAGGATGTTAAGCTTGAAAGGCCTGGTAACTGTGACAGCATGGAATTCAAAGGAGGCGATAGACAGATGGGTAAGGGGAGAAAGAGAGAATGACCACTTGGGAGAGATGAGGATCCCGGTGCCACCACCCCGCTGACCAAAGCTCTCGGGGTGTGCGAGAACACGTGGCGGACGAAGAGAGAGCAGTAGGAGTAGCAGTGTTATCTGTGGTGATCCATGTTTCCGTCAGTGCCAAGAAGTCGAGGGACTGGAGGGAAGCATAGGCTGAGATGAACTCTGCCTTGTTGGCCGCAGATCGGCAGTTCCAGAGGCTACCGGCGACCTGGAACTCCACGTGGGTCGTGCGCGCTGGAACCACCAGGTTGGGGTGGCCGCGGCCACGCGGTGTGAAGCGTTTGTATGGTCTTGTGCAGAGAGGAGAGAACAGGGATAGACAAGCACATAGTTGACAGGCACAAAGAGGCTACGCTAATGCAAAGGATATTGGAATGACAAGTGGACTACACTTCTCGAATGTTCAGAAAGTTAAGCCTACGTTGCAAAAAAAATCTTATTGACTAAGATGATTAAAATGATACAGTACTGCTGAAGAGGCTAGCTAGCAGTGGCTGCGTTGTTGACTTTGTTTGAAAGCTGGCTAACTAACCGAAATTACTCTAGACTCCACAGTTATCTTAGATACAAAGACAGCAAAGACAACTATGTAGCTAGCTAACACTACCACTAATCAAGTCGTTCCGTTGTTCCGTTGAATGTAATAGTTTCTACAGTGCTGCTATTCGGTGGCTAGCTGGCTAGCTAGCAGTGTTGATTACGTTACGTTAAAAGGACGAAAGTAGCTGGCTAGCTAACCTAGAAAATCGCTAACCTAGAAGAAGCTAACTTAGAAAAGCTAACCTAGAAAACCGAAATTACTCTAGACTCCACAGTATATCTTTTATCTTAGATACAAAGACAGCACAGACAACTATGTAGCTAGCTAACACTACACTAATCAAGTCGTTCCGTTGAGTGTAATAGTTTCTACAGTTCTGCTGTAGACTCGTTACCATTGACTCGTTACCAGTACCCCTTGTATATAGCCTCGTTATTGTTATTTTATTGTGTTACTTTTTTAAACTTTGTTTATTTAGTAACTCTATTTTCTTAAAAACTGCACTTTTGGTTAAGGGCTTGTAAGTAAGCATTTCACTGTAAAGTTGAAATCAGCGCATGGGTTAAATAGCATTTGATTTGAGGCCACTAGACCACTGGCGGCAATATGTCCATGGCTTGTGTGACTACGATCTAACTTCTTACTCAAACACAGTATCTCATTGAATCACTGTGTTCTATTCTGTTGCCCTGCCCTTTGCTCTAGAGGAATCCAACCAAAGCCCTGTACTCTACTGTCCACTGACCCACCCCTGTTCCTGTTGCTTAACACGTCTGACACAGCAGTCGAAGGCAACAGTCACGTCGTGTTATCCATGACACAGGCCTGTCCGTCACACTGTTGCCGTGACACTGTCGCTGTGACACCCGCCCCGCTTTAATGTTAGTAAGTGTGTGTGTGTGTTGTGTGGTTTGTGTGTGTGTGTGTGTGTGTGTGTGTGGTGTGTGGTGTGGTGTGTTGTGTTGTGTGTGTTGTGTGTGTGTGGTTGTGTGGTTGTGTGTTTGTGTGTTGTGTGTGGTGTGTGTTGTGTGTGTGTGTTGG
>NC_036870.1:16917206-16966087 GCF_002910315.2 Salvelinus sp. IW2-2015
GAACAGCCACTTTACAATAGTGGCATCTAACTTTTAAAGGGGGGGGGGGTCAGTAAGGATTGCTTTTACCTATCCTAAGGTTCTAAGAGGTGGGTTTCGGTGTCTTCCGGAAAGGTGGTGAATTGACCCGGCTGTCCTGGCGTCGGTGAGGGAGTTGTATCAACCATTTTTTTTGTGGGGGCCAGAGCAGCGACGTTTTGACTGGGCTGCCGGGAACTGTAATCCTCAGCAGGTAGTGAGTCGAGCAGGCCAGAGGTGGGCATGACGACGCGTGCCTTGTTTGGGTGTGGGCCTGGATCAAGCCATGAAGGTACTGAGGGTCGTTCCCTCACAGCTCGTAGGCAGCACCATGTAGGTCTTGTGCGGATGCGGCTTCAACTGGAAGCCAGTGGAAGAGAGCGGAGGAGGGGTACGTGAGAGAATTGGGAAGAGTTTTGAACACGACGGGCTGGCGGCGTTCTGTGATGAGTGTAGGGCTCTCAGCAGCCAAAGCGAGTGTGCAGTAATCCAGACGGGAGATTCTGACAAGTGGCCTGGAATTAGACCTGCGCCGGCTTCCTTGTGTGAGGCACGGGTTGCGTACTGCTGCGGATGTTTGTAGAGCATGAACCTACTAGGACGTGGCCACCGCCTTGATGTTAGTTGGAGAACGACAGGTGTTTCCGGATCAGCCAAGGTTCTTGTGAGCGCATCTGGGGTGAGGGACACGATGGAGTTCAACCGTGATGGCGAGATCATGGAACGGGCAGCTTCCGGGTCAAAGAGCAGTCCGTCTTGCGAGGTTCAGCTTGAGTTGTATCGCGTCTCACATGATATGTCGCCAGAATGATAGAGAGCGGAGTTCGCATTGGTCATACGCAAGGGGGAAGGAGAAGATTAATGTGTTGTGCTTGCATAGCAATGATCGAGAGATGTGTGTGTTACTTTGCTATAGAGTTACACATGGCCGGTCAGCCCGGGCCGGTCATGGGAAGACCAGCAGTCAGACTACTGCTGCTGCCCACATAGAGTTGTCTTTGTATGAGAACATACAGAGCATTAGAGATGGGAGAGACACTAGCTGGGCTACATCTGAATTGGACCCTGTGTGTCCACCTAAGAGGGTATTCAACGTAAGCAAACGTTACCATTGAGCCCTTTGAGGACAGTGGAAATCCCCCTAGCTGAGTTGTCATGTAATAATGTACCAGTTAGCTATCTACTTTGAAGGAAAGTCTTATATTTACCTTTACATTTGAGTCATTTAGCAGAGACTCTTACCCAGAGTGACTTACAGGAGCAATTAGGGTTGAGTACCTTGCTCAGGGGCACATCGATAGATTTTTCACCTGAACCAACCACCTTTCGGTTACTGGCCCAACGCTCTTAACTGCTAGGCTACCTGGTTATGTCAGAGCAGCTTGGTGTTTCAAATCCCTACCATTCCTGTGTGTAGATGTGTTTTTTTAATATTATATTTAATGAAGGCCTATAATTCTGTATTAGACTCATTAATGATATGCATTAAACATATGTTACACAGTATCTACATGCGGAGAGAAAAACAACAACAGATGTTTATACATTTATTTTATTTTAAAAAATTCTAGTTTTCAACAACATAATTTTTGGGCAGTAGTTTATATCATTAATCTCCACAGATGTAAATGTAAAGACGAGCTGGCATTTGCTGTGTGACTTTTGCTGCCTTGTCACAGCTAAGCTTTGCATTGATTAGTGCTGAGTGGTGAGCACAGCACAGCACAGCCAAGCTGCTTGTGTGTGTGTGTGTGTGTGTGTGTGTGTGTGTGTGTGTGTGCGTGTGTGCGTGCGTGCGTGCGTGCGCATGGCTTCATTAGGCCACTGGCGGCATATGTTCATGGCTTGTGTGGCTATGCATGAGGCATCACCACAGTGTTATTGTTGTGTAGTGAGGCTCAATGGTGGTTTGACAATGACTGTGTCACAGCCTTTTGTTTGTCAAGGAGAGAGAAGGAAATGCCCCAAACCAAGCCTGACTCTTCAGGAGCAGAGCAGAGAGATGTCAATGGATACACCACACTTCACTAATAAATTAAGAGAGCGACAGAGGGGAGAGAAAGCGAGACAGAGAGAAAGAATGAGAGACAAAGAGAGAGAAAGAGAGACAGAGAGAGAGAAAGAGAGACAAAGAGGGAGAGAGAGAGAGGGAAGAGAAAGAGTGTGTATGTGCATGCATGTGTTCTTGTGTGCGTGTTCGTGTGTGTGTATGTAGCGAGCACTCTCTCTCGCTCTGCCACATTGTCTGTCTGTGATTCCTGTGCATCCAGCTTTTTGTCCCCTGATGTCCATGGCCACATTGCTCCCTCCCAGTCCCACTTTAACACAAAGAGAGTGGTGGGAGGGAGGCCTCCACTACACACTACCCTGCCCATTGGGCTGGTAACCCAAACCAACTCCTCCACTGCATATACAAGAAAGACCCTACTCCCCATTCTCTCTAGGGGTCAGGGTTGGGGTGAATTTATTGAATTGAAAAATCCTCATAGGAAAAAAATCTAGCTATTTTTCATTCATGACATCCAAAATTGACTGAATTGAAAATAATCTTCTTTAATGTTCGGGGACCGGGGTTGGCTCTCAACTACACACATTTCCGTGATTATTGTGTTATATTTGGCCCATCTGTGGCTTGAGGCGACTGCCACGCCTGCACCTTCAGCTGTTATCAGCGCTTATTCCCAGAGCTGAGCTGAGCTCCCACTCCGTGGAGCTGCCACACTGTTAATTGGGCTACTCAATGATTCATGATCTTGGCTTAATGTCACCACCCTCACATACCACCCACCCACCTGACCAATTCCTGACTGACTGACTGACTGACTTACACTTAACTCACAGTCCCACTGTACACTAACGGTCAAAGGTTTTAGAACACCTACTCATTTAAAAATATATATATTTCACCTTTATTTAACCAGGTAGGCCAGTTGAGAACAAGTTCTCATTTACAACTGTGACCTGGCCAAGATGAAGCAAAGCAGTGTGACAAAAAACAACAACACAGAGTTACACGTGGGATAAACAAAAGTACAGTCAATAACACAATAGAAAAATATATATACAGTGTGTGCAAATGTAGTAAGATTAGGGAGGTAAGGCAATAAATGGCCATAGTGGTGAAATAATTACAATTTAGCATTAACACTGGAGTGATAGATGTGCAGATGATGATGTGCAAGTAGGGATACTGGGGTGCAAAAGAGCAAAAATAAATAACAATATGAGGATGAGTGTCACCCCTGACCATAGTAAGCTGTTTTTTCTCTGTGTTGGTTGGGGCGTGATAGTGACTTGGGTGGGTCATCTAGGTGTTTTTTAGTATTTCTATGGTGGCCTGATATGGTTCCCAATCAGAGGCAGCTGTTTATCGTTGTCTCTGATTGAGGATCAAATTTAGGTAGCCATTTCCTCATTTGTGTTTGTGGGATCTTGTCTATGTTTAGTTGCCTGTCAGCGCTAATTGTATAGCTTCACGTTTCATTTGGTTGGTTGTTTGTTGTTTTGTTCAGTGAATTTCAGTTTATTAAAATTATGTGGAACTCTAAGCGCGCAGCGCCTTGGTCTACTCTTTTCAACGAGAGTGACAGAAGATCCCACCAACAAAGGACCAAGCAGCGTGCCCAGGAGGAGGAAGTATCCTGGACTTGGGAAGAGATCCTGGATGGGAAGGGATCCTGGACTTGGGAGGAAATCCTGGCAGGACAGGATCGCCTTCCTTGGAGGGAGTCGCCTAGGAGCATGAGAGAACAGCAACGACGTCGGGGAGGAAGGCCACAGAAACCCCAAGAAAATATTTTAGGGGGGCACATGGAGCAGTCGGCGGAGCCGAGGAGTGAACCAGAGCCAGTCAGGGAGTCGAGTGAGGAGCTCGACGCGAGATTCCGGAGAGAGGTGCTGGTGTTGAGAACGCTGCAGAGCGGGCGCGCTGAGGTGCGTGTCATCAGCCCGGTGCCACCTGTACCGGTCCCACACATCAGGTCTCCAGTGCGCCTTCACAGCCCAGTGCGTCCTGTGCTAGCTTCCCGCACTTGCCGGGCTGGAGTGAGCATCCAGTCAGGAAGGGTTGTGCCAGCTCTGCGCTCTAGACCTCCAGTGCGCCTCCACAGTCCAGTACGTCCTGTGTCTCCTCTCCGCACTCGCCCTGAGGTGCGTGTCATAAGCCCGGTACCACCTGTACCGGTCCCACGCATCAGGTCTCCAGTGCGCCTCCACAGTCCAGAGTTTCCGGCGACAGTTCCCAGTCCGGAGCTTCCGGCGACAGTTCTCAGTCCGGAGCTTCCGGCGACAGTTCCCAGTCCGGAACTTCCGGCGACAGTTCCCAGTCCAGAACCTCCAACGATGGGCCACAGTCCAGAACCTCCTGAGACGGGCAACAGTCCGGAACCTCCTGAGACGGGCTACAGTCCGGAACATCCTGAGACGGGCTACAGTCCGGAACATCCTGAGACGGGCTACAGTCCGGAACATCCTGAGACGGGCTACAGTCCGGAACATTCTGAGACGGGCTACAGTCCGGAACATCCTGAGACGGTCTACAGTCCGGAACCTCTGAAGACGCCCGCAGTCCGGAGTCTCCAGCGACGGTCCGCAGTCCGGAGTCTCCAGCGACGGTCCGCAGTCCGGAGTCTCCCAGCGACGGTCCGCAGTCCAGAGTCTCCAGTGACGGTCCGCAGTCCGGAGTCTCCAGCGACGGTCCGCAGTCCAGAGTCTCCAGTGACGGTCCGCAGTCCGGAGCCTCCAGCGACGATCTGCAGTCCGGAGCCTCCAGCGATGATCTGCAGTCCAGTCTTCAGCGACGAGCTGCAGTCCAGAGCTTCCAGCGGGGGTTCCTAGTCCAGAGCCTCCGGCAACGATCTGTAGTCCGGAGCCTCCAGTGGTGGTTCCCAGTTCAGAGCCTCCGGCGATGATCCACAGTCCGGTGCCTCCAGCGACGAAGCCTCCAGCGACAGTCGGCGGTCCAGAGCCTCCACGAGGATCTGCAGTCCAGAGCCTTCAGCAGGGGTTCTCAGTCCGGAGCCGCCCCCGGCGCCCTGCGTCATCCATCATAGATGCCCACCCGGACCCTCCCCTATTGAGTCAGGTTTTGCGGTCGGAGTCCGCACCTTTGGGGGGGGTACTGTCATGCCCTGACCATAGTAAGCTGTTTTTTCTCTGTGTTGGTTGGGGTGTGATAGTGACTTGGGTGGGTCATCTAGGTGTTTTTGTATTTCTATGGTGGCCTGATATGGTTCCCAATCAGAGGCAGCTGTTTATCGTTGTCTCTGATTGGGGACATATTTAGGTAGCCATTTCCTCATTTGTGTTTGTGGGATCTTGTCTATGTTTAGTTGCCTGTCAGCGCTAGTTGTATAGCTTCACGTTTCATTTGGTTGGTTGTTTGTTGTTTTGTTCAGTGAGTTTCAGTTTATTAAAATTATGTGGAACTCTAAGCACGCTGCGCCTTGGTCTACTCTTGTCAACGATCCTGACAATGAGGTAGTTGTGTGGGCTATTTACAGATGGGCTGTGTACAGGTGCAGTGATTGGTAAGCTGCTCTGACAGCTGATGCTTAAAGTTAGTGAGGGAGATATAAGTCTCCAGCTTCAATGATTTTTGCAATTCGTTCCAGTCATTGGCAGCAGAGAACTGGAAAGAAAGGTGGCCAAAGGAGGTGTTGGCTTTGGGGATGACCAGTGAAATATACCTGCTGGAGCGCGTGCTACGGGTGGGTGTTTTATGAGGGTATATTTAGCAGAATGAGTGAAGGAGGTTTTGTTGCGAAATAGGAAGTCGATGCTAGATTCAATTTTAGAATGGAGATGATTAATGTGAGTCGGGAAGGAGAGTTTACAGTCTAACCAGACACTTAGGTATTTATAGTTGTCCACATATTCTAAGTCAGAGCCGTCCAGAGTAGTGATGCTAGTCGGACGAGCAGGTGCGGGCAGCGATCGGTTGAAGAGCATGCATTTAGAGCATGCATTTAGTTTCACTAGCATTTAAGAGCAGTGACCACGGAAGGAGTGTTGTATGGCATTGAAGCTCGTTTGGAGGTTTGTTAACACAGTGTCCAAAGAAGTGCCAGAAGTATACAGAATGGTGTCGTCTGCGTAGAGGTGGATCAGAGAATCACCAGCAGCAAGATTGACATCATTGATATACACAGAGAAAAGAGTCGGCCCAAGAATTGAACCCTGTGGCACTCCCATAGAGACTGCCAGAGGTCCGGACAACAGGCCCTCTGATTTTACACACTGAACTCTATCTGAGAAGTAGTTGGTGAACCAAGCGAAGCAGTCATTTGAGAAACCAAGGCTATTGAGTCTGCCGATAAGAATGTGGTGATTGACAGAGTCGAAAGCCTTGGCCAGGTCGATGAAGACGGCTGCATAGTACTTTCTTTTATCGATGGCGGTTATGATATAATTTAGGACCTTGAGTGTGGCTGAGGTGCACCCATGACCAGCTCGGAAACCAGATTGCATAGCGGAGAAGGTACAGTGGGAATCGAAATGGTCAGTATTGTGTTTGGTAAGATGGCTTTGGAAGACTTCAGAAAGGCAGGGTCTAGAGTGTCTCCCCCTTTGAAGAGGGGGATGACCGCAGCAGCTTTCCAATCTTTAGGGATCTCAGACGATACAAAAGAGAGGTTGAACAGGCTAGTAATAGGGGTTGCAATTTTAGAAATTATAATAATAATAATTTTTGAAATAATGGATAATTTTAGAAAGAGAGGGTACAGATTGTCTGGCCCAGCTGATTTGTAGGGGTCCAGATTTTGCAGCTCTTTCAGAACATCAGTTATCTGGATTTGGGTGAAGGAGAAGGGGGGGGGGGGGGSTTGGGCAAATTGCTGCGGGGGTGCAGAGCTGTTGGCCGGGAATGGGGTAGCCAGGTGGAAAGCATGGCCAGCCGTAGAAAAAATACTTATTGAAATTCTCAATTATTGTAGATTTATCGGTGGTGACAGTATTTTCTAGCATCAATGCAGTGGGCAGCTGGGAGGAGGTGCTGTTATTCTCCATGGACTTTACCGTGTCCCAAAACTTTGGGGAATTTGTGCTACAGGATGCACATTTCTGTTTGAAAAAGCTAGCCTTCTACTTTCCTAACTTCCCTGAAAAGTTGCATATCGCGGGGGCTTTTCAATGCTAATGCAGTACGCCACAGGATGTTTTTGTGCTGGTCAAGGGCAGTCAAGCCTGGAGTGAACCAAGAGCTATATCTGTTTATTAGTTCAAAAAAATGTGAATGGAGCATGCTTATTTAAAAGATGGTGAGGAAAGCACTTTTAAAGAATAGCCAGGCATCCTCTACTGACGGGATGAGGTCAATATCCTTCCAGGATACCCGGGCCAGGTCGATTAGAAAGTCCTGCTCGTTGAAGTGTTTTAGGGAGCGTTTGACAGTGATGAGGAGTGGTCGTTTGACCGTGGACCCATTACGGACGCAGGAAATGAGGCAGTGCTCGCTCAGATCCTGGTTGAAGACAGATGAGGTGTATTTAGAGGGCAAGTTGGTCAGGATGATATCTATGAGGGTGCCCGTGTTTACGGATTTAGGTTTGTAACTGGTAGGTTCCTTGATCATTTGTGTGAGATTGAGCTTAGATTGTAGGACGGCCGGGGTGTTATTAAGCATATCCCAGTTTAGGTCACCTAACAGTACAAACTCAGAAGATAAATGGGGGGCTATCAATTCACATATGGTGCCCAGGGCATAGCTGGGCTGAGGGGGGTCTATAACAAACGGCAACAGTGAGAGACTTATTTCTGGAAAGGTTTTAAAGGTAGAAGCTCGAACTGTTTGGGCACAGACCTGGATAGTATGACAGAACTCTGCAGGCTATCTCTGCAGTAGATTGCAACTCCGCCCCCTTTGGCAGTTCTATCTTGATGGAAAATGTTGTAGTTGGGGATGGAAATTTCAGAATTTTTGGTGGCCTTCCTAAGCCAGCTAGTCATTCAAGGGTTCTTCTTTATTTTGACTATTTTCTACATTGGAGAATAACAGTGAAGACATCAAAACTATGAAATAACACATATGGAATCATGTAATAACCAAAAAAGTGTTAAACAAATCAAATAGCCACCTATTGCCTTGATGACAGCTTTGCACACTATTGGCATTCTCTCAATGAGCTTCATGAGGTAGTCACCTGGAATGCATTTCAATTAACAGGTGTGCCATCTTAAAAGTAATTTGTGGAATTTCTTTCCTTCTTAATGTGTTTGTGCCAATCAGTTGTGTTGTGACAAGGTAGGGGTGGTTTACAGAAGATAGCCCTATTTGGTAAAAGACCAAGTCCATATTATGGCAAGAACAGCTCAAATAAGCAAAGAGAAATGACAGTCCATCATTACTTTAAGACTTGAAGGTCAGTAAATACGGAACATTTCAAGAACTTTGAAAGTTTCTTCAAGTGCCGTTGCAAAAACCATCAAGTGCAATATTGAAACTGGCTCTCATGAGGACCGCCACATGAATGGAAGACCCAGAGTTACCTCTGCTTGTAAGGACCGACACTGGAATAGAGAAGCAGGTACGGGGAGTCAAACATATAATCAGGAACAGTCATGAAACAAGACAGGAACAGCATCAGTACACGGGTATACAAGGACATATGACAATCAATGCTGAAGCGGGGAACAGAGCGGGGGAACAGACAGATATAGAGGAGGTAATGACAGAGGTGATTGAGTCCAGGTGAGTCCAATAATCGCTGATGCGCGTGACGGGGGGAAGGCAGGTATGCTCAATGATGGTGGCAGGAGTGTGTAAAGCTGGGGAGCCCGGCGCCCTCGATCGCCAGGGAAGAAGAGTGGGAGCAGGCGTGTCACTGCTGCAGAGGATACGTTCATTAGAGTTTCCAGCCTTAGAAATTGCAGCCCAAATAAATGCTTCGCAGAGTTCAAGTAACAGACACATCTCAACACCAACTCTTCAGAGGAGACTGTGTGAATCAGGCCTTCATGATCGAATTGCTGCAAAGAAACCACTACTAAAGGACACCAATAAGAAGAAGAGACTTGGTGGGGCAAGAAACAAGAGCAATGGACATTAGACCGGTGGAATATGTCCTTTGGTATGTAGTCCAAATTTGAGATTTTTGGTTCCAACCGTCTTGTCTTTGTGAGACGAGGTGTGGGTGAATGAATGATCTCCGCAGGTGTATTTCCCACCGTAAAGCATGGAGGAGGAGTTGTGATGGTGTGGGGGTGCTTTGCTGGTGACACTGTCAGTGATTTATTTAGAATTCAAGGCACTTAACCAGCATGGCTATGACAGAATTCTGCAGCAATACACCATCCCATCTGGCTTGGGCTTAGCAGGACTATCATTTGATTTTCAACAAGACAATGACTCAACACACCTCCAGGCTGTGTAAGGGCTATTTTACCAAGAAGGGGAGTGATGGAGTGCTGCATCAGATGACTTGGCCTCCACAATCCCCCGACCTCAACCAAATTGAGATGGTTTGGGATGAGTCGGACCGCAGAGTGAAGGAAAAGCAGCCAACAAGTGCTCAACATATGTGGGAACTCCTTCAAGACTGTTGGAAAAGCATTCCAGTTGAAGCTGGTTGAGAGAATGCCAAGCGTTTGGAAAGCTGTCATCAAGGCAAAGGGTGGCTATTTGAAGAATCTCAAATATAAAATATATGTTTTAACACTTTTTGGGTTATTACATGATTCCATATGTGTTATTTCATAGTTTTGATGTCTTCGCTATTATTCTACAATATAGAAAATAGTAAAAATAAAGAAAAACCCTTAAATGAGTATATGTTCTAAAACTTTTGGCTGGTAATGTATGTTTCTCTATCTGTTACACTGTCTATATGTCAGACAGACAGACAGACAGACAGACATTTGGTTGATCGGTCTGTCAGTCTGTCCATTGGTCGTTCGGATCTTTCTCACCCCTCCATTTTCACACTGCAATTCCAGATCTACCTTGTCTCTGCGTCTCTCAATCTCTCCATCTCTGTTATAGTTCCTGCAGGACCAGTACATTCCATAGAGTACCTCAGAGTCCCTGGCCCTTGAACAAGTCGTTCTGCTTTAGAAGACGATACCTGATATACACACTCTACACAATTGCATTGTCATGCTGTTATAGTGGCTACAGCTTTGGGCTACATAACTGCTGGCTTGCATATCTTTATAAAAGCCAAGATTCAACATGCTAGATAAAAGGGGAATATATCATAGGACGACAACTTTGTCTATTTGTAGATTGACAAGATTGTGTAATTGTGTCGATGTGAAAAGACAGCAAACAAACTGCATCCAATAATCAGGGCAATCAACATTGTCTAAAAGGAAATGATCAGATAAAACGTAGATATACAGTAAAACAGAATGGGAAGAAGCAGAACAACTAGGGAAACAGACTACAGGCCATATCCTGTCCTCCACTGCTTTCTACTCTGTCCTGTGTCATCTGCGTAAATAGCCAACAGGCCAATCGGCCAGACCTTCAAACATTCCGAGCCTGTCGGTTCATGACCTTTCCCTGGGGATCACCATGGAGACGCTGTTGTCAAAGCGGCTGGTGGGCTGGCTGGCCTACGCTCACGCAGCAATAACAGTGTTTGCATCCCAAATGGCATGAGGTTCCCTATTTAGTACACTACTTTTGACCAGAACCGTATGGGCCCTGGTCAAAAGTAGTGCACCATAAAGGGAATAGGGGGCCATTTGGGACGTACTCAATGACTCAGCTCTGGGCTCTGAAGCTTTGGCTTGACAGCCTTTTGGCAGGAAGGCTGCTTGCAGTTGATATTTAGGTTGTTGTTCAGTGTTCTTTCACAGATAAAACATGTTTTCGGACTGAAACGTCTGTTGTGCATGGCTGCTAGCTAGAACTAGGACATGCTGCATGTGAAAGATTAAAAAAAGAAAAACTGTTTTATCGAAATATCACATGATGCGACTATATCAAAGTGGGTTCTGGACCATTTCTTCACTTTTATACTTTGGCTTCCAGCAATGGTTTACAATTATTTGCTTGTTTTTTCCCTGCATGTTCCAACGTTATCAGATACTTTGGAAGGCTGTTGTGGAGGTTAAACATTGGACTCCCCTACTTCTCCTCCTTGTCTCTCCACACTCCTCCTCCCCTCCCCCCTCCCTCCCCTAGCCATGTTTATTTACCTCCCCACAATGCATTGGGAGCTAGAGGACAGAGCAGCAGCAGGGTGTCCTGAGCCAAATGGATAATTGAAAATGTGTTGACATTAGACTGGTTATCAATCACTCAGGCTGAACTGAAACTACAGCTAAGACAAATAGGGGAAATGCAGGTTTGGGGAGTAACTGATTACATGTAATCTGACTACATTAATCATTTACGTTACCTGCTAAAATATTGTTATCAGATTACAGATACTTTTGAAAAACTAGATGATTACTTCTTGGATTACTTTTAAATTCAGAAAGGATGTTTGCGAAAAAAATACATTGACACCTTTTCTCAATGACATTCAATTCAGCATTGAAAAAAGGCGCAAGTTTGTTTCAACTGAGCGAGTCTGACCCCAAATCAGAAACCACTACGATGACACACCAAATGTGTTTGATGGATCCGTTTTGTTTTATTCTAATCCAAAAGTAACTGAAAGTAATCAGATTACGTTACTGAGTTTGGGTAATCCAAAACTTACGTTACTGATTACAATTTTGGACAGGTAATTGTAACAGATTAGATTTAGAAAGTAATCTGCCCAAGCCTTGGGAACTGCTGTCACGTTCTGACCTTAGTTCCTTTTTTATGTCTTTATTTTAGTTGGTCAGGGCGTGAGTTGGTAGGGCGTGAGTTGATAATCCATGGCACGAAGCCTCCAGTGATGATCCATGGCACGAAGCCTCCAGTGATGATCCATGGCAAGAAGCCTCCAGTGATAATCCATGGCACGAAGCCTCCAGTGATAATCCATGGCACGAAGCCTCCAGTGATGATCCATGGCACGAAGCCTCCAGTGATGATCATGGCCGCAGCCTCCAGTGATAACCATGGACGAAGCCTCCAGTGATGAACCATGGCACGAAGCCTTCCAGTGATGAACCATGGCACGAAGCCTCCAGTGATGATCCATGGCCAAAGCCTCCAGTGATGATCCATGGCACGAAGCTCCAGTGATGATCCATGGCACGAAGCCTCCAGTGGTGATCCATGGCAAGAAGCCTCCAGTGATAATCTATGGCAAGAAGCCTCCAGTGATGATCCATGGCACGAAGCCTCCAGTGATGATCCATGGCACGAAGCTCCAGTGATAATCCATGGCAAGAAGCCTCCAGTGAAATCCTGGCACAAGCCTCCAGTGATAATCCATGGCACGAAGCCTCCCAGTGATGATCCATGGCACGAAGCCTCCAGTGATGATCCATGGCAGGAAGCTTCCAGTGTGATCCATGGCACGAAGCCTCAGTGAAGATCCATGGCACGAAGCCTCCAGTGATGATCCATGGCACGAAGCCTCCAGTGATGAACCATGGCACGAAGCCTCCAGGATGAACCATGGCACGAAGCCTCCAGTGATGAACCATGGCACGAAGCCTCCAGTGATGATCCATGGCACAAAGCCTCCAGTGAGGATCCATGGCACGAAGCCTCCGGTGAGGATCCATGGCATGAGGCCTCCAACGAAGGATGTCAGTCCGGAGCCTCCAGCAACGCCCTCTAGTCCGGAGCGCCAGAGTCTCCTCCTGTCCGGAGCAGCCAGAGTCTCCCTCCTGTCCGGAGCAGCCAGAGTTCCCTCCTGTCCGGAGCAGCCAGAGTCTCCCTCCTGTCCGGAGCAGCCAGAGTCTCCCTCCTGTCCGGAGCAGCAGAGTCTCCTTCCTGTCCGGGCAGCCAGAGTCTCTCTCCTGTCCGGAGCGCAGAGCTCCCTGTCGGAGCGCCTGAGCCGCCGTCAGTCAGAGCTGCCTGAGCGCCCTCAGTCAGGAGCTGCCCGCACTCCGGCGCTGCCGGAGTCCTCCGTCTATTCGGAGCCCGCTGAAAGGGTCCCCAGTCCGAGGTCGGCGGCGAGGGTCGCCGCTCCAAAGGCGCACATAAGTGGGCCAAGACTATGGTGGAGTGGGGTCCACGTCCCGCACCAGAGCCGCCACCGCGGTGAAATGCCCACCCAGACCCTCCCTATAGGTTCGTTTTTGCGACCGGAGTCCGCACCTTTGGGGGGGGGGGGGGTACTGTCACGTTCTGACCTTAGTTCCTTTTTTATGTCTTTATTTAGTTTGGTCAGGGCATGAGTTGGGGTGGGCATTCTATGTTGTTTTTCTATGTTTTGTTCTGTTATATTTCTATGTGTTTGGCCTAGTATGGTTCTCAATCAGAGGCAGGTGTCAGTCGTTGTCTCTGATTGGGAGCCATATTTAGGTAGCCTGTTTTCTATTGTGTTTTGTGAAAGTTAAATAATTAATGTCTTCTTACAATGCATGTTGAAATTGATTCCTATTTGGAAGTTATTCTCACCATGTGAATGTTAGTTGTCTAGAAATATCTCCAAGGGTCACCCAGCGGAAAGTAACGTCAGATGTCTGTATTTAATTTAATTCAGTTCAAATCCCAGTGAAAGTGACTGGTTTGACATACAGTAGCCTACATCAAACTCACTTCAACTTTTGCATAGATAATCATAGTTACAGTGCAGAATACCCTGACCCAGGTTCATGTTTGTTTTTAAAAGAGCCCAAAGTACAATGTCATCCTCTGCAGCCTGAGGGACCTTTAAAACAACAACTGTACCTCTCCTGTCTGATTGGGCCTGGTGTGTGTGTGTGTGTGTGTGTGTGTGTGTGTGTGTGTGTGTGTGTGTGTGTGTGTGTGTGTGTGTGTGTGTGTGTGTGTGTGTGTGTGTGTGTGTGTGTGTGTGTGTGTGTGTGTGTGTGTGTGTGTGTGTGTGTGTGGTGTGTGTGTTGTGTGTGTGTGTGTGTGTGTGTGTGTGTGTGTGTGTGTGAGTGTGAGTGATCCTGGGCCCCAGAGGAAGCTGCAGTATTAATAGCTGTGTTCTTCACCACCAAGCTCCACCACAACAACAGCAGCAGCAATCAGACCTGGGTTCAAGTAGTATTTGAAATCCTACAAATATGAATGTTTGCTTGAGCCTGACTGGAGTTCCAGATGGCGGGTTTTGGACTTTTGGGACTGTTCGATTGGTTACATTGCACCAGACAAACTCAATCAAGTAGAGCTAAAGTATTTAAAAGAAAACAAATGCTATTTGAACTCATGTCTAACGGCAATAACACAAGGTCCTAGTGGACTTAGCTTACTCTCATGTTAATTGTGGAACAAACAAAAAAACTGTAGAGAACATAGAGTCATAAGGGATATTTTCCTAGGCATGCTGTGGTATCATTTTAGCGATATTCTGATAACCGCGATATTTTTGATTGTGTAGTGGGTGTACTAAGAAAAGGGACCCCATACAGTTCAGAAAAGTATGGCCTACTTGCCTTCAACAATAGCCTAATTGCAGAGTTATAGTATAGGCCTATAACTTGTGCAACCCACACAATGTGCAGTGGGTCTTTAAAACCATACTGAGGACAGGAGTAGCCTACACTTCATTCGGGGTCTCATGGACCAAGGAGAACCACTTCAGAGACCTTTGAAAAAATGTACAATATATTTTTGTTGTTGTTGTTATTATCACAACAGCAATTATAAGTCCTTCATTCCTTGCATACATCTTGATAATGATTGAATTTCATATCTTATAAAAGGAAATTTATGAGATTTCTATTTCCTGGTGAATTTGAAATGTTCTGGTCTTTGAGAGCTACTAAAAGGGCTACTAAAATATAACCCTTCACTCTATTAGAAAATATTTCTTCATTATTAAAGATACAACAAATAATAAACCACAAAATATAAAAAACAGAGACCACCTGGTCCTCCTGAGCCACCATACAATGGTATGAGAGCCCCCAACTAGAAAAACAAGGAATCTAGGAAATAGAGATAGAAAGAGGGAGCATCTCAGGTTGCTTGGCATGTAGCACTATGCAGGCTCTGGGGTTGGAGGGGTGGGGGAGGGGCAGGGTGTGCTCTCTCTCTTGCTCTCTCTCTCCACAGCAGTAAAGAGGAAGCAGGGGGAACACAAATAAAGACATGGCCCAACGGCTCTCTCACTGCAGCTCAAGGAAACACGGCAGGGTTAGAGAAGTGGGAGGGGAGAGAAAGAGGGAGAGGGAGAAGGGGGGTAAGGGAAGGAGGGAAGGGAAAAAAGGAGGGAGGGGAGAAGGGAGGGGGAGAAGGGAGGGTAGAGAAGGAAAGAAGAGAGGAGAAGAGAAAATAGGAGGACGAGAAGGAGACCAGCTCACAGCAGGTGTGCCCCAGCAGGCAGGCAGTCTTCTATTCTAGAACGGCTCAATGCTGCCTGCTTCCTTCCTTCAGCCCTCATGAGCACATACACAGATACAGTGGGGAGAACAAGTATTTGATACACTGTCAATTTTGCAGGTTTTCCTACTTACAAAGCATGTAGAGGTCTGTACTTTTTATCATAGGTACACTTCAACTGTGAGAGATGGAATCTAAAACAAAAATCCAGAAAATCACATTGTATGATTTTTAAGTAATTAATTTGCATTTTATTGCATGACATAAGTATTTGATCACCTACCAACCAGTAAGAATCCGGCTCTCACAGACCTGTTAGTTTTTCTTTGAGAAGCCCTCCTGTTCTCCACTCATTACCTGTATTAACTCCACCTGTTTGAACTCGTTACCTGTATAAACACCTGTCCACACACTCAATCAAACAGACTCCAACCTCTCCACAATGGCCAAGACCAGAGAGCTGTGTAAGGACATCAGGGATAAAAATTGTAGACCTGCAAAGGCTGGGATGGGCTACAGGACAATAGAAAACAGCTTGGTGAGAAGGCAACAACTGTTGCGGCAATTATTAGAAAATGGAAGCGTTCAAGATGACGGTCAATCACCCTCGGTCTGGGCGTCCATGCAAGATCTCACCTCGTGGGCATCAATGATCATGAAGAAGTGAGGGATCAGCCCAGAACTACACGGCAGGACCTGGTCAATGACCTGAAGAGAGCTGGGCCACAATCTCAAAGAAAACCATTAGTAACACACCACGCCGTCATGGATTAAAATCCTGCAGTGCACGCAAGGTCCCCCTGCTCAGCCAGTGCATGTCCAGGCCCGTCTGAAGTTTGCCAATGACCATCTGGATGATCCAGAGGAGGAATGGGAAGGTCATGTGGTCTGATGAGAACAAAATAGAGCTTTTTGGTCTAAACTCCACTCGCCGTGTTTGGAGGAAGAAGAAGGATGAGTACACAGCCCCAAGAACACCATCCCAATCGTGAAGCATGGAGGTGGAAACATCATTCTTTGGGGATGCTTTTCTGCAAAGGGACAGGACGACTGCACCGTATTGAGGGGAGGATGGATGGGCCATGTATCGCGAGATCTTGGCCAACAACCTCCTTCCCTCAGTAAGAGCATTGAAGATGGGTCGTGGCTGGGTCTTCCAGCATGACAACGACCCGCAACACACAGCCAGGGCAACTAAGGAGTGGCTCCTAAGAAGCATCTCAAGGTCCCGGAGTGGCCTAGCCAGTCTCCAGCCCTGAACCCAATAGAAAATCTTTGGAGGGAGCTGAAAGTCCGTATTGCCCAGGGACAGCCCCGAAACCTGAAGGATCTGGAGAAGGTCTGTATGGAGGAGTGGGCCAAAATCCCTGCTGCAGTGTGTGCAAACCTGGTCAGAACTACAGGAAACGTATGATCTCTGTAATTTGCAAACAAAGGTTTCTGTACTAAATATTAAGTTCTGCTTTTCTGATGTATCAAATACTTATGTCATGCAATAAAATGCTAATTAATTACTTAAAAATCATACAATGTGATTTTCTGGATTTTTGTTTTAGATTCCGTCTCTCACAGTTGAAGTGTACCTATGATAAAAATGACAGACCTCTACATGCTTTGTAAGTAGGAAAACCTGCAAAATCGGCAGTGTATCAAATACTTGTTCTCCCCACTGTATATGAGAGCTCAATGATTCTTCTATATGGGGCACTTCAGTGGCGATTGGTACTGTTTAAGATGAGGGAGGAGGATTTTTTAAACATGGTCTTATTTCTATTACAGCATATTGGATGACTGTCATTCATATTCCATTCACCCAGTTAAATGTAACATTGATAGGTTTAGGCTACTACACGATACAAACATTTTCCCTGTACCCATCATGAGGTTGCTACAACCTAGCCTATGAATGAATGTTTACAACGTAGGTTCACAGGTCGAGGGAATTTTGAGTAATCAAGGTGACAGACAGTGACACATGCAATACCGCCTTGCACACTCTTGCCTGCATCTAGCTGATCTAGGGCAGCGTTTCACAAAGTCAGCCCTGGGGCCTCCACTGGGTGCACGTTTTGGATTTGCCCTAACTCTTCACAGCTGATTCAAATAATCAACTCACCATCAAGCTTTGATTATTTGAATCAGATGTGTTATGCTAGGGCAAAAACAAAAACGTACACCCACAAGGTGCCCCAGGACCGAGTTTGGGAAACCCTGATCTAGGGTGTAATCATTAGTCAAACAGTTGAAAACAAGAGTTTCTATTGGACAAATTCAGGTATGTTTTTCCCCTTTTCGTTCCATTTGCTTCCGTTTAAGAAACGTTTGTCAACAGAATCGGCACAATGAATACACCCCTGATCACACACACACAATTCACTTTCATGCACAAACAATTCCTTCTCGTATCTATCTATGCACTCTCCTCCTCTCACCTTTTCCCTTTACTTGGGTACTTCAGGCCACAACACATCAGCTGTCTATGAACAGGCAAAAAAACAAGTTTCCAAGCCAAACCTATCTTGACTGCTAATTGCTACACAAAGCCTACATCGTTGTCACATCATAGTCAACATAGCTACTAGCAGGGGAGCAACTTTGGTTTTAGAAGTGAGGGAGACATTTAAAAAATATATACTCTTTTCTTTTTATTCAGTAGGATAAACACTCCAAACAGCCTACCCAACCTCTCGGAGGCGTCCGCATGGTCCTAAGGCACACCATTGCCAGGTTTTGTATCACATTCCAATTATAAAACTGGGGGTAACAAAAATGCAATTTCAGAATGTGGGGTGGACATGTCCCCCCAGTGAAAGTTTCCCCCCTGGCTACTAGAACTAAAGCGTTTGTAAACCTGCTAAAATCATGCAGTACAGTGGAATCAGCAGCAATCAGTTTAGCAGTTACACCTGCATGCCACAGTGGCAATACATTTATAAAAACCAAAAGATTACATTGACTTGGAAGAGTTCCCGTGTTGGATAGCCATAGTCAGCTAGCTAACATACAGTAGCGTTCCTCTCTGTTTGAGCCGGGTGTTTGCGTAGGTTAAACCAACTAGCTGCATTTGACACTAGCTAAGTAAATGAAAGTGAAAGTAAAAATAATACATTAATACATTAATTTGTTCAAATCAATCAATCAATCAATCAATCAATCAATCAAATGTATTTATAAAGCCCTTTTTACATCAGCTGATGTCATAAAGTGCTATACAGAAACCCAGCCTAAAACCCCAAACTGTTCAACTATTGTCTTTCTCTCTCTTTGAATCAACTACTCACCACATTTTATACACTGCAGTGCTATCTAGCTGTAGCTTATGCTTTCAGTACTAGATTCAAATCAAATCAAAATCAAATCGAACTTTATTTGCCATATGCGCCGAATACAACAATTGTAGACTTTACCGTGGAATGCTTACTTACAAGCCCTTAACCAACAGTGCAGTTCAAGAAGAAGAAAATATTTACCAAGTAGGCTAAAATAAAAAGTAATAATAAAAAGTAACACTATAAGAATATGAATAACGAGGCTATATACAAGGGGCCCCAGTACCGAGTCAGTGTGCAGGGGTACAGGCTAGTTGAGGTAATCTGTACATGTAGGGGGGGGGATCAATGTATATTGTCCGGTGGCGATTTTTATGAATTGTTCAGCAGTCTAATGGCTTGGGGGTAGAAGATGTTGAGGAGCCTTTTGGTCCGAGACTTGGCGCTCCGGTACCGCTTGCCGTGCGGTAGCAGAGAAAACAGTCCTCTGTAGCGCCTTACGGTCAGATGCCGAGCAGTTGCCATACCAGGCGGTGATGCAACCGGTCAGGATGCTCTCGATGGTGCAGCTGTAGAACCTTTTGAGGATCTGGGGACCCATGTCTCCTGAGGGGGAAAAGGTTTTGTCGGGCCCTCTTTACGACTGTCTTGGTATGTTTGGACCATGCTACCGTCTCCGTCTCCTATGATCAGAAAAGCAATTACTCACCCCGGACTGAAAGAAACTTTTTCCTTTAACGAGTCTGACGAGAAGGATATACTGCTTTCACTGGAACAGGACCAGATCCACGCCTTTTGCGTGAAGAAAAGACGCCGGAAAAGGGAATGCAGATCAGGGATCTTTCTGAGAATCTGGAGGTGAGCGAGCAAACTCCCAATGCCTTCCATTCTCCTTGCTAACGTGCAATCGTTGGAAAATAAAATTGATGACCTACTATTAAGATTATCCTACCAACGGGACATTAAAAACTGTAACGTGGCTGAACGAAGAAACTGACAATATAGAGCTGGCGGGATTTTCCATGCACCGGCAGAACAGAGACGCTACCTCTGGTAAGACGAGGGGTGGGGGTGTGTGTCTTTTTGTCAATAACAGCTGGTGCGCGATGTCTAATATTAAAAAAGTCTTGAGGTATTGCTTGACTGAGGTAGAGTACCTTATGATAAGCTGTCACTATCTACCAAGAGAGTTCTCATCTGTATTATTCGTAGCCGTCTATTTACCCCCACAAAGCGAAGCTGGCACTTAGACCGCTCAAAACCAACTCTATAAGGCCATAAGCAAAGAAGAAAATTGTCACCCAGAGGCGGCGCTCCTAGTGGCTGGGGACTTTATTAATGCAGACAAACTTAAATCAGTTTTACCAAATATTTACCAGCATGTCACATGTGCAACTAGGGGGAAAAAAATCCTAGACCACCTTTACTCCACACACAGAGATGCGTACAAAGCTCTCCCCCGCCCTCCATTTGGCAAATCTGACCATAATTATATCCTCCTGATTCCTGCTTACAAGAAAAAACTAAAGCAGGAAGTACCAGTGACTCCCTCAATACAGAAGTGGTCAGATGACGCGGATGCTACACTACAGGACTGTTTTGCTAGCACAGACTGGAATATGTTCCGGGATTCATCCATGGCATTGAGGAATACACCACCTCAGTCATCGGCTTTATCAATAAGTGCATCGATGATGTTGTCCCCACAGTGACTGTACATATATATCCCAACCAGAAGCCATGGATTACAGGCAACATCCGCATCGAGCTAAAGGCTAGAGCTGCCACTTTCAAGGAGCAGGTGACTAATCCGGACGCTGATAAGAAATCCTGCTATGCCCTCAAACGAACCATCAAACGAGCAAAGCGTCAATACAAGATTACGATTGAATCCTACTACACCGGCTCTGACGCTCGTTGGATGTGGCTTGAAAACTATTACGGAGTACAAAGGGAAACCCAGACGTGAGTTGCCCAGTGACGCGAGCCTACCAGACGAGCTAAATGCCTTTTATGCTCGCTTCGAAGCAAGCAACACTGAAGCATGCACGAGAGCACCAGCTGTTCTGGATGACTGTGTTTTTCAGCTCTCGGTAGCCGATGTGAACAAAACCTTTAAACAGGTCAATATTCACAAAGCCTCTGGGCCAGACAGATTACCAGGACGTGTACTCAAAGCATGCGCGGACCAACTGTCAAGTGTCTTCACTGACATTTTCAACCTCTCCCTGACTGAGTCTGTAATACCTACATGTTTCAAGCAGACCACCATAGTCCCTGTGCCCAAGGAAGTGAATGTAACCTGCCTAAATGATTACCACCCCGTGGCACTCAAATCGGTAGCCATGAAGTGCTTTGAAAGGCTGGTCATGGCTCACATCAACAGCATCCTCCCGGAAACCCTAGACCCACTCCAATTTGCATACCGCCCCAACAGATCGGTTGGGGCGATAGGAGACGGTAGCAGCAACATTATATTCACAAAAAAATAAGTTACGCAAAACGCAAAAAAAAAGAACAAAATTACACAATTGGTTAGGAGAATGTAAAATGTATAGTCTTATCTAAAAATTATAACTTTTTAAATGTTTCACTATTTTTATTTTTATGAAATTCACTGAGGAGGATGGTCCTCCCTGTCCTCCTCTGAGGAGCCTCCACTGGTGCATTTCTCTGTCTTTATATGTCTATATCATTTTCTTGGACACTCAAGCTACTGTATGTATGTAGCTTGACACTGATAGGAAATCACATGAGACTAAGCAATTCTGTTGACTCTTGTTGCAGAGGTGCTGTGCTGTTCTCACCCTGCCTGCTCCTCTCCTCCTCTCTCTCTCTCCCTCCCTCCCCCTCCATGTGCTTTCACTCTATCTTACATGGCATGAACAGGGCTATACTCCATACATGTGCCACTGCCACCCCTGGTACGAGCTCCGCAAAAGAAACACAAAAAGACAATACAGACTCAAACTTGAATTGATGTTCAACAACTCAGACTCACATCACATGTGGCAAGTACTACAGACTATCACAAACTACAAAGGCAAATCAAGCTGTCTGGTGCCCACTGAATTCTCCCTCCCAGACGTGCTTAACACATTCTATGCTCGCTTTGAGGCAGACAATACTGAGCCATCCAGGAAGACTTTCGCCGTTCGAGATGACTAGGTGCTTTTGTGCTCAGAGGCTGACAGGAAAACTCCCAAAAGAGGGAATACTCACAAAGCCTCCAGCCCAGATAGCATCCCTGGCCGTGACCTCAGAGTGTGTGCTGACTAGCTGGCAGACGTCTTCTCAAACATATTTAACCTGTCCCTGTCCCAGGCTGTAGTCCCCATCTGCTTTAAGGAGACCACCATCGTCCCAATGCCCAAGAAAAACAAGCTGACATGCCCAAATGACTATCGCCGCATCGCCGCATCGCCGCATCGCTCTCACGAAGCACATCATGAAGTGCTCCGAGAGGCTGGTCGTGGCTCACATTAAGGCCAGCATGCCAGGCACGCTGGAGCCACTCCAATTCACCTACCACTCCAACAGATCCATGGAAGATGCCATTTTCATTGCTATTCACACGGTCATAACACATCTGGAGGAACATATTCTGTGTGAGAATGCTGTTCATTGACTACAGTTCAGCATTCAACACTATTGTCCCCTCCAAGCCCAGAGCCCTGGGTCTGGACACAACCCTCTGCAACTGGATCCTGGACTTCCTGACGGGCAGACCACAGGCTGTAAGGATTGGCAACAACACGTCCTCCGCACTGACTCTTAACACAGGGCCCCCCAAGGGGTGTGTCCTCAGTCCTCTGCTGTACTCCCTGTTCATCCACGACTGTGTGGCTTTGCATGACACCAACTCCATCATCAAATTTGTAGTCCTGATAACCAACAACGATGAGTTAGCCTATAGGGATGAGGTAAGTGAACTGGCATTGCAAAACAAAGGAGTTCATTGTTGATTTCAGGAAGCAAAGGAGGGAACATGCCGCGATCCACATCAACGGGACTGCAGTATAGAGTCACGGGTTTTAAGTTCCTCGGCATCCACATCACAGAGGACTTGTCATTGACCACCAACACCAACACTCTTGTCAAAATCAAACCAAATCAAATCAAATGTTTTTATATAGCCCTTCTTACATCAGCTGACATCTCAAAGTGCTGTACAGAAACCCAGCCTAAAACCCCAAACAGCAAGCAATGCAGGTGTAGAAGCACGGTGGCTAGGAAAAACTCCCTAGAAAGGCCAAAACCTAGGAAGAAACCTAGAGACGAACCAGGCTATGAGGGGTGGCCAGTCCTCTTCTGGCTGTGCCGGGTGGAGATTATAACAGAACATGGCCAAGATGTTAAAATGTTCATAAATGACCAGCATGGTCAAATAATAATAATCACAGTAGTTGTCGAGGGTGCAACAAGTCAGTACCTCAGGAGTAAATGTCAGTTGGCTTTTCATAGCCGATCATTGAGAGTATCTCTACCGCTCCTGCTGCTGTCTCTTATACACATCTTCTACCGCTCCTGCTGTCTCTAGAGAGTTGAAAACAGCAGGTCTGGGACAGGTAGCACGTCCGGTGAACAGGTCAGGGTTCCATAGCCGCAGGCAGAACAGTTGAAACTGGAGCAGCAGCACGGCCAGATGGACTGGGGACAACAAGGAGTCATCATGCCAGGTAGTCCTGAGGCATGGTCCTAGGGCTCAGGTCCTCCGAGAGAGAGAAAGAAAGAGAGAAAGAGAGAATATTAGAGAGAGCATACTTAAATTCACACAGGACACTGGATAAGACAGGAGAAGTACTCCAGATATAACAGACTGACCCTAGCCCCGCGACACAAACTACTGCAGCATAAATACTGGAGGCTGAGACAGGAAGGGTCAGGAGACACTGTGGCCCAAGAGGGTACAACAGCATCTCTACTTCCTACATGCTGACCACACATACATGTTATACAATCATTGCATCCACATTGCTAGCGTCTGTGTAGCCAGGCCCTAAAATAGAACTTGGTTCTATTTGTGACACTTGACGAGCTGCAAGTCCCACCTCTCCCATCTCCTCATTGGTTTTTAGGAGCATATACCCACGTGGGTGATTGAACGATGAACTGAGGTCCAAACTCCAGTCCAGTTGGTAGTGGTAATGCACCTTAAAGTTGGTTGCCAAATGTCATATAAAGTCCAAAGAAGAAGAAGAAGCATGAAGGAGGAGAGATTACTAGAAACAAACTCGGTTTACCAAGGACAAATTAGCTAGCAACAGCAAACTAGCTAGCTAAATTGCCACAAATGTTTAATGCTTTTCGACCTGTCCTCAAATTAATATAGTTGGTTCAGAGTTCGTTTTGATATTTCAACCTTAGTGTCCTGATGGCGTCTGGTGTGGGTGGACAAAATGGCGCATGAGGACGCACGCTCACTCGAGCGGTCTGGTCAGCATGTAAGGTTGCTAAAGAAATTTGGCATACTGCCCCGGGTCCTCCCCAAATACACTCCAATACACGTGTAAATATTGGACTATAAATTGAGCTTTCCTTTATTATACTTATGCTAAAATGTATTATTCTATTCCACTGCCATGCACTTTATGTTCGTATTTTTATATTTTATTGTTTCTTATTGTTGTTGCATTGTTGAGAAGGAACCTGCAATTAAGCATTTTTATACAATAAAACTTTCCACTCCTCTCTTACTGTTGGTGTTATGGAGAAAGACCCTGAGCAGCTGACTTGATGTTGCCAACTAGCATGGTAGAGGAACTGTACAAGGATTTTCTGGACAAGGAGATGTCATTAGGCTACTATAACATATCACAGTCTGACAATATTTTGAGAGAGAGGGAGGGCGTCGGACAGCACAAGAGAGGGAGAGTGCGGGAGCGCGAGAGGGAGAGAGAGACTCTGTCACTAGTACCTTCTTGACACTATGTACTGCTGAAAAGCATACAGAGTGACAACAGAGTCTTCCCAGTTACTGTAGTTCACAAGGCTGGACACTTTCAGGCAGCTCTCTCCAAGAGACAGAGAGAGGTTGGGGCCACTCCAGCCACCAACCTCCCAAACATGACCAGACAGCGAGCAAATAAAAGGGTGGAGTCTGGAAAAACAACATTCCTTGAATGCTAACAATAGCATGGTGCTGGACTGGACCCTATGCTCTCAGCTAAAGTCCAACCACTAGAGTTTAGACAACAGAGAGAGCCAGAGAGAGAGGGAGACAGAGAGACAGGGAGAGGTTGTGGGGTCTTGGTTCTACTCACAAACCAAGTATTCACAAAATGGGACAAACACCAAACTGAGACTCTGCATGCAGAATTCTGCAAATGTATCCCCAGATTACAATGTAAAACACAAAATAATACATGCAGACCAGAATTAGGACTATTCCAGCTAATTAGCAAAATCCAGAAAAGAGCAAATAAATTCTTCAACCATCTAAAAGAAAGCGATTCCCAAACCTTCCTACAGAGAGATGAACCTGGAGAAGATTCCCCTCAGCCAGCTGGTCCTGGGGCTCTGTTCACAAACACAAACAGACCCCACAGAGCCCCAGGACAGCAACACAGTGGGACCCAACCAAATCATGAAAGAATTTAAAGATAATTACTTGACACGTGAAAAAGAATCAACCAAAACACAGAGCAAACTGGAATGTTATTTGTTCTTTAACAGAGAGTACACAGTGGCAGAATACCTGACCACTGTGACTGACCCAAACTTAAGGAAGTACAGACTCAGTGAGCATGGCCTTGCTATCGAGAGAGGCCGCCATAGGCAGACCTGGCTCTCCAGAGAAGACAGGCCTACTGCCCACAAAATGAGGTGGAAACCAAGCTGCTCCTCCTGTCACACCCTGATCTGTTTCACCTGTCTTGTGATTGTCTCCACCCCCTCCAGGTGTCGCTTATTATCCCTGGTGTATATATCCCTGTGTTTCCTGTCTCTCTGTGCCAGTTCGTCTTGTATGTTTTTGAAGTCAACAAGCGTTTTTCCCGTACTCCTGCTTCTATTCTCGCTTGCTAGTCCTCCCGGTTTTTGACCCTTGCCTGTTTTCTGGACTCCGTACCCGCCTGCCTGACCATTCTGCCTGCCCTGACCTCGAGCCTGCCTGCCACTCTGTACCCCTTGGACTCTGAACTGGTTTTGACCTTTTGCCTGTCCACGACCATTCTCTTGCCTACCACTTTTTGATTGTTTAATAAATATCAAGACTCAAACCATCTGCCTCCCGTGTCTGCATCTGGGTCTCGCCTCGTGCCCTTATACCTCCTAACCTCCTGCCAAATGGAGGACCATATTAGAGACACATATTTCCCTCAGATTACACAGACCCACAAAGAATTTGCAAACAAATTCAATTTTGATAAACTCCCATATCTATTAGGTGAAATACCACAGAGTTTTACCACAGCAGCAACATGTGTGACCTGTTGCCACAAGAAAAGTAAAGCACAAACACCATTGTAAATGCAACCTATATTTTTCTGTTTATTTATTTTCCTTTTCTACTTCAAGTACTTGCACATTGCTACAACACTGTATAATACAACATTTAAAATGTCTACATTTTACATTTTAATTTTACTGTTAATTTCTGATTGTTTTTTCCCTTGTTTATTTTCCTTTTGTTTATTGTCTATTTCACTTGATTTGGCAATATAAACATGTGTTTCCAATGCCAATAAAGCCCATGTAATTGAATTGAGAGAGTGTATCATAGGACAGCGCTCTGCGAAAGCTTAAAGTCTGCTAGTCTGCTGTTTTTTTGGCAAATCGGAGCTACCAAAGACTCCAGCCACCCTAGTCATAGACTGTTCTCTCTGCTACCGCACGGCAAGCAGTACTGGAGCGCCAAGTCTAGGTCCAAGAGGCTTCTAAACAGCTTCTACCCCCAAGCCATAAGACTGCTGAACAATTAATCAAATGACCACCCAGACTTTTTGCATTGACACCCCCCATTTGTTTTCACACTGCTGCTACTCTCTGTTTATTATCTATGCATAGTCACTTTACCCCTACCTACATATATAAATTACCTCGACTAACCTGTACTCCCGCACATTGACTCGTTACCAGTACCCCCTGTATTATAGCCTTCTTATTGTTATTTTATTGTGTTACTTTATTTTTTGTTTTTTTATTTAACTTTAGTTTATTTAGTAAATATTTTCTTAACTCTATTATCTTAAAACTGCATTGTAGTGCATTTTGCGTGTAACTTATTTTATTTTTTATTTTTTGAGATAGTAAACATTGTCAATTTTCTACTGGGGATAATAATGAAACAGATAACTACAGCCAGATGTTGGTAGGACAGGCCAGGCCAGGCCTAGTGAAGGCAGGGAGGAGGGCCATCCAATCCTAGAAGGCAACTGTGCAGGGGGCTAACGACAGACAAATGGAGTCGTTGAATCACAACCACCACTGACCAGGAGACACAGGAATCTACTGAGAGGTGATGGTGGCCATCCCCTCACTTACTCACTCACTCACTTACTCACTCACACACACATGCATGGAAACACACACACACATTTAGTAAAATAACATTATGCCCCAATCCCTGTTTATTTAACTAGGCAAGTCAGTTAAGAACAAATTCTTATTTACAATGACTGCCTAGGAACAGTGGGTTAACTGCCTTGTTCAGGGGCAGAACAACAGATTTTTACCTTGTCAGCTTGGAGATTTGATCTAGCAACCTTTCAGTTACTGGCCCACCGCTCGAACCACTAGGCTACCTGCTGTTACCTGGTGCAGCAGGTGTGTTGCACCTCCCCCAGGTGGGGTGGAGGGAGAGGAGAGTGTGTGTGTGTTCGTGTTCACCTGTGCCTGCATGTGTCTGAGTGTGTGTGTGTGCATATGTTTGTGAAGGTTTTTTTTCCTTGTGGAGTGATAGGGGAAGGGTTATTGTCGTGTGGTAACATCTAAACAGCACAGCTGTAAAAACTATGCATACATCTACTTGCATCATGAGAGAGAGAGAGAGAGGAGAAGAGAAGAGAGAGAGAGAGAGAAGAAGGAGGAGAGAGAGAGAGACGAGAGAGAGAGAAGAGGAGAGGAGGAGAGGAGGAGAGAGAGGAGAAGAGAAAAAGAGAGAAGAAGGAGAGAGAGAGCAGAGAGAGAGAGAGGAGAGAGAGAGAGAGAGAGAGAGAGAAGAGAGAATGGGACAGAGACGAGGAGAGATGTCATATAGGAACGAATGATGAGAGAAGAGAGGAGCTGATCGACCGAGAACGAGAGGAGAAGAGGATGACGAGAGAGAGAGAGAGAGAGAGAGAGAGAGAGAGAGAGAGAGAGAGAGAGAGAGAGAGAGAGAGAGAGAGAGAGAGAGAGAACATTCACACCGCTAGTCACAGCTTCCCATAACTAGCTGTGACTATACTCTCTGGCTGACTATTGGCTCCTCATTCCCTACATAGTGCTCTACTTGGATCCTAATATATCAAATCAAACTAAGATGCCATGTATTCTGCCACTACATGGATAAAAACACACATTTTATTTGATGTAACTGGACATTTTATTTCAATTACCTTTTTTAACAAGTATTTTTCCTTTCTGCCTCTCTCTTTGCATAAGGGCAAGTCTAAGGCTGCTTTGCTTCCCAAATAGCACCCTATTCCATATGGGCCCTGGTCAAAAGTAGTGCAATATGTAGAGAATAGGGTACCACTTGGGACGCTACCGTAGCGTAGGAGCAGTAGCCTGAGCAGTATATTGTGATTGGCCTTGCGTGTGGTACTTTGGGTGTGCAAGCAATAATTGCTTTGGCTAAAATGGCATTAATTGTGTTTGGGCAACACATAAAGCCATTGAAAAGTTTATTGGAATATGAATACAAAGGAAATAGTGTGAACAGGGGGATGTGTGGGCCCGGATAGACAGAGGTGGGGGGAATAGGGAAGAGCATTTGTCTGTGGCATAGAGATGACTAGAATGCAATGAGTAATGTGAAACCTGGAGAATATGGTGAGAGAAGAATATATAGGGAAAGACAGAGAGAGAGGGGGAGGGAGAGAGAGAGGGGAAGGGAGAGAGAGGGAAGGGGATAGAGATAGGAAGGGGACAGAGAGGGAAGGTGAGAGAGATAGTGGGGAGGGAGAGAGACGAGGAAGAAGAGAGAGGGAAGGCAAGAGAGATAGGGAGGGGAGAGGGTGGGGGGGGTGAGATAATGAGTACAGTGCCTTATCTGTACTTAAAAGTAATTCCTCTTTTTGTTCTAGCAGAGTAATATAAACATATTATATACTGTACATCCTTGTTTTTGCATGTAGATAATCTATCATTAACTCCATGTCAGATAAGAAACACATTTATGGGTCATTTCTAAAATGGTCACTTCTTAGATGCAATTCACCTATAGGCATTGCGAGAATGCTTAATTTTAAAAGTATATAGAAAATATGTTACAATCTGATGTATTCGAAATAGATATGAGACAGACTGATAGGTTTTCACAATTTTCACAAGTCTATATTATAAACCTAAAATAACGTGAATTGTCTGAATGTAAGATTTTGAGCTTCTTGATATTTGAGTCTCTTAGCTCTGATTGGATCCACTAGAATCCTCAGAAGACAAGACAAGGCCAAATGAATAAGAGTCTAAATTTACCAGGTTATTATGCCATGCAGCCCAGGCAGGTTCCAGCAGTACATGCTGATCCACACTTGACTTGACACCATTCAGCCAATCAACAGGGAACTGGAGGACAAATGTTTCTCCCCTCAACACCTGTGAAAAGACACTAAACTCAGGCCAAAGGCCCCCAATTTGTAGGTCTTATTATAAAACTCACATTGAACTCAAGCGATTACAACACTGGGGTCAATGCACGATCAAAAAAAAAAAAAAAACATGCCTCCAGCCAAGGTGCCGTATTTGGACATATCTTTGCAAATCAAATCAAATGTTATTTTTCACATGCTACGTAACACATACATTTTGATTTGATTCAACATATCAAGTGCAGCTATATTAGTAGGTTGATAGTGTAACAGGCCCTATGTCAGTGCAAGACCTTGCAGATCCGGCCATAGACAGCAGGGTGTCTGACTGAGTCGGGGGATGGGGTGGGGCATTCATTTGCATTGTAAATAATGACAATGTCAGTTTAGAAGAGGGCACTCCCTTTAAATCTACTGAGCTAGTTATGGTGCACTCAAACAGACAGATCAGAGTAGACCATCCTCCTCAGTGTCGTCTCCTCAACCCCGGAACAGAACATAGCACAATGGCCTAGCTGCTGAATAGACAGAGAGGCTGGGAGTCTGGACAACTCTGGGGCCCAAGAATAGGACACATTCTTCAGCACAAAAGGGTGTGTGTGTGTGTGTGTGTGTGTGTGTGTGTGTGTTGTGTGTGTGTGTGTGTGTGTTGGTTTCAACATCAGTGGATGCCAGGTCTCTGCAGAGAGGTCTTGACTCTCTGGACTCTCCACTGTGATATAAGAGAAGTAAGTTATGATGAAGGGAGTACGAGCATCAATCGCTCTGTGAACAGAGGGAGAGAGAGAGAGAGAGAGAGAGAGAGAGAGAGAGAGAGAGAGAGAGAGAGAGAGAGAGAGAGAGAGAGAGAGAGAGGAGAGAGAGGGGGGGGGGGGGGAGAGGGGGGTGGGGGGGGCAGGGGGGGGGGGGGGGGGGGGGGGAGTGAGTAGAGAATGCGCAGCCCAGCCATTATGCCTGTAAATTAGACAGTCACTCTCTACTTCTATGGTTTCTGTTCAACCATCTTCTTCTATGGTTTTTGTTTCTGTTCAACCATGGTGTGCTGAGCTGAATGAGGTGTCATGTCATTAGCACCAGTTTCATGCCAGCAGGCTCTCTCTCTCTGGGGGGGTTGCTGTTCACATGCATATGTATCACCAGGCTATGTCTCTCTGCAACAACACATTTGCATAGCACGCACCAGAGCCTACCGTTGTCTGTCTCTAATAGCCAGCTCTGATTGATTCTGTGACTTGAAATCTGAAATGAATTGTGAAAGTAATCAGTAATTTGTAATTCATATTGTATTTCGAAAACATACTGTAGGCCTCAATGAAACCAGACTCTAATTTGTAACATGGAGAATGTTGTAAAACATTAATTACATGTCTAGTATATAGGCTATTTGTTGATGAAAGTATTATGGATATGATAATGATTATTGTTGACATACATACCAGTGTCATAACAATGTAGTAGCCTATTGGGAGGTTTGTACAACGTACTCTCTGCTCTCTGTTGACATCATATCCTTTACTAGCCACAATAATTGTCCCCTAGGAGGCTACAAAATGTATGAGGCCACATCAAGTGCGTGTTATACAAAGGAGTCGTAGGCTACCTAACGCCAACATTTAAGAACATGTCAGTAGCAGTTAATGAATTGTCCAACGTGCGCTAAGTCTGTACTGGGGTCACAAACCGAGCCAATCGGAACAAAGGATACAGAGACGACAGTAGCTCCACCTCTCCCTCTTTCCTTCTCCGCTGGTTGGTTTATACATGTATATAATCCCGGAGCTGACCCAGAAAAGTAACTCTGGTGACGGATTCTTGCTCGCCTCACAGTGCACTAGAGAGCACCGATCGTTTTAATTCGATGAAATACATGTATTTGGCGCATCGCCTTTGGAAGTAAAGACGGAGATCCAATAGCAGAAAGAGAACGAGAGAACTTCAGAGCAGGGCCATTTAGCTGGTAAGTGTTGTCTTGTGAGGGGGGCATTCATTGCAGAGAGAGAGACTGTCCTATTACTGAGGGAAGGTAGGATAACCATTGTTCGTTTTATTTGCGGTTTCTTACATGACCGATTGTTCATATGCCGGCTATAGTGCATAGTGATACTGTATGATAAATGTATGATAAATTACTAAACGATTGAACTGTATATATTGCCAGACCGAGTTTATTTAAACCGGATTATTATTTTTGTTGTAATGTGGTATCAAAAGTATTTACTGTTCAATGAAATCTGCCCCCTATGCAAATACCTAGACTACACGGGTAAAATGAAGCGTTAAAATGTAGATATAGTGTGTAATAATTCACCTACAAAAAAAGACCTCGATCATTCTTTGTTGCTCCCCTTTTAGCCTTTTGCTAAATGTGACATGGACGGAATGAATGTTAAGATGCCTAAACGTTCACGCTTGCATAGCCCAAACACAATTGTATGGATTTTGTTCGGCTGCTGACCATTCTCTCGAAATGATTGTGGTTTTAGAAACAATGTTGCATCGGATCATAGTTTTTTAAATTTGTATAGATAAGGCACAAAGAGGTTTGAACGGAAACCTGAGCGCCAGGGGCACTGGAGTTCATTTTTTGGGAAAAGAGAAGAAAGAAACACGACATGCTTTGTTTTCAAGCAGACAGTGAAAAGACAGAACTCCTGTGGTATCCAATGGATTAACCATCATATTGTGTTCATGCGGTGATAGAGACATGTACGTTACTAAGAATGTCATTCATTGTTTTACCTTGCGTAATTGTGGGTGGGGAAATTATGCGTTGTTGTTCCATTTTAACTCTGGTGTTACGGAGATGGCACAAATACAGATTCCGTTCTTAATTAATAAATCGTAGGGTGTTGTCTTTCATTTTTATTTCCATTGTATTTTTCCTATAAGCACAAATCGTAATGACCATCTTGTCCATTTATCACTGCTTGTGCCTAACGAAATGTTTGTAAACGTTGGTTTCCTTTCGCGCGGATGTTCTCGCTATCATCGTGCATGTAGTACCGTATTTATTACTATGTATCTACCGATTAAAATTCGACATGCGCTCCTCTGCGTCCTTTCAACGACAAAGGTATGACTGGTATTTCCGATCGTGTAATAGGCTACATACTGGCAGCGGATACAGGCAGTAGGCTATGCGTAATGTTGCTGTGGTCGAAATGATGGTTAACCAATCGAAAGTGTAAATGGCCCCCAAACGTCATCTGAATAGATTACTGACTCAACACTGTTTGAATCACTAATAGTACACTGTCTATCTCTATGGAAGTCATGGTATGGGGTAATGCTGGGAATTTTATGTTCTCAGGGAGCTGTGTCTCTCAGATTGATCTGATGAACTAGGCAGACACCTAGACAGTTGTACAACTGAATGCATTCAACCGAAATGTGTCTTCCACATTTAACCCAACCCCTCTGAATCAAAAAGATCCAGGGTTGCCTTAATCGAGGTCATCGGTGCCCCGGAAGCAGTTGTTGTTGGGGGTTGGGGGTTAACTGCCTTGTTCATGGGAAGAACGGAAGATTTTTTTCACCTTGTTGGCTCGGGGATTCGAACCAGCGACCTTTCGGTTACTGCCCCAGTGCTCTTAACCGCTGTATGTTTATCAGGGCTTCCCAAACCTCTCTTTGAAAAACACCAATCGATCCTCTTATTCATCTATTCGACTACTAGCACGCCTGATTCTTTCTCAACTAAAAGGCTCTGGACTGAAGCACCGCTAACAACAACATTGCTCCTCCTCCTCCGCAGGGTGACAGTAAAGGTTTCCTTGTAAATGTTCTTATACAGAGTCATCATCATAACTAACATAAACATTGTCCTTCCTCCTGCAGGGTGACAGAGAAACCATGGCAGACCACATGATGATGCCCATGTCCCACGGCCCTGCGACGGCCCTCCACGGCTACAGGATGGGGGGAATGGGTGGCCCTCCACAGCACGCCGTGCCGCAACCCGGCCTTCGCACTCTTCCCAACGGCCAGGTCATGCACTACGGCCGGGTGCCGCAGACCTCCATGGAGGCCGCCATGAGGCAGCGGCCCGGTCTGGGGATGGTGGGGCCGGCTGGGATGAGCGGTCAGGTGAATGGCCAGGTCAACGGAGCACAGATGGGAGGACACCACCACCAGATGAACCAGATGATGTATAACCAACAGCATCAACAACAACAGCCACATCAGCAACAACAGCAGCACCACCACATGCAGCAGCAGCACCCCCAGTCTCAACCCCAGCACCCCCAGCAACAGTACCACCCCAGTGGGCTCACCTCCCAGCAGCTCATGGCCTCCATGCACCTCCAGAAACTCAACACCCAGTACCACGGACATCCACTGGGGCCGGTCCAGGGCCATCACCTGGCCAACGGGGCCCAGTACAGAGTAGGGCCAGGCCAGCTGGCCAGCATGCAGCACATGGGTCAGGGTGGGCCAGGTATGGTGCTGGGACAGAATATGGACATAGACCTGATAGATGAGGAGGTTCTGACAGCGCTGGTGTTGGAGCTGGGTCTGGACCGGGTTCAGGAGCTCCCAGAACTGTTCCTGTGTCAGAACGAGTTTGACTTCATCCCTGACTTTGTTAATATGAAACAGCAGCCGAGCACCGTGAGCTGCTGAGAGATACACAACAGTCAGACGAAGAAAGACGCTGTAAAAACAGGCTGGCGCCCAGAGAAAGACTGAACCACAGACTAGACTAGCCACAGCAGCACAGACAAGAGGAGACAAACTGACTATTGTTTCTGTTCTCTCTGTGTGAGTTTAGGCTATCTATCTGTGACCATGTATAGTAGATCTACAGAACACACTGACCTACCTGTGAATAGTAGGCCTACCTGTTGGTTTAAGATTAATTGTAAGGACAGAAAGAGAGGAGAGGAAACAAAAGCTTCCTCTGCATCAGGCTGGCCAGCATCAGTGTCTGTGAGAGCTGAGCTCAGTCAGCCCGGCCACAGGGTGGCGCTCTCTCTGGCGCAGTGGCCTCTGTCGATTCTGTACTGCCTACCGTTCTGCCTCTGGGCTGCCACCCATGCCCTAGTGTCAATATGTGTGCTGAGGCCTGAGGGATGAATGTAGACTCATTCAGCAGGACAGGAAGACGAGACAGACAAGCTGAGACAATACAAAGACTAGCTTCACCTGAGACTACTAGATTTGATCTATGGCTTTTATAAATTTATTTATTTATGAATTTACCCAACCAAGTAGCTAGTGGACATTTGACAAATTGAGTTGTTAAAGAAGTTGGTCGTCTGATTATGAATTAGGCTGTTGGGGGGGAAAGAGTTGTTCAAAAAGATGCCTAACTTTATTGTGTGTATGTTGAAGGCTGGTTCTTCAAAACAGGTTTGGAGGATTCCTTCCTCGTTACCTTAACATTTCCTTTAGTAAGAGCCTGAGAGAGAGAATGGGCCAATGGGTTTAGATTTTCTTGGGTGGTGGGGGTTTATTAGTCTCTGATTAGTTAGGAATTAACTGTGTTACCCTGGCGATCTGGTTCCTCTCCCTGACATAATCTGATCATATAATCAGAACAACATTATAATTATCATTAAAACGTACATTTCCTTGAATCTTACATGTCCGCAGTTTCTCTATTTCCTACTGCTGAATTAAATCGGATCAAATCACTGGCGAAGTAGTGCGGCACATACAGAGTAGTATCTCTATAGCAAGAGAACAGAAAACACACCCTGCATGTCTTGAAATATTCCTCTGAACACTGAGGGCCAGCTTCTACCTTCAAACAGCTAGATGCTCTAGTTCAGTAGAGTCTCAATGGCTACTTTACACTGTACTTCTACTGGTGGACCTTGGGGCAAGGGAATACACTGAATAGTATTTAAGGAACAACACACATAACATAACAGCGGGCTATTTACTCTCCCTACAGTATCTGTGAGTGTGGCACAGAAGGTAAGGCAGGGGGAAAACCAGAACCTCTCTCAGTCGCAGGTCATTCTGAGTCATAGAACTCACTTTAGACTTTGAACAGCACTGACAGTTAAAAGACGTAAACACAAAGTGTTGGATTGTGAGAAGTATAGAAACCTAGTGCTCTATCTGGGGTGAATCCTAACTTCCACCAAATTTTTACTTAGTCATGCATTGATATCAATGGGTGACCAAGTGAACATTTGACTTTAGTAGGAGTCTGTGAACGTCTTGAGTGTGTAAGCCTGCCAGGTAATTCTTGAGGGTAGTGACTGAGTTTGGTCCTCTGACCTAACCTTGGCCAATGTGCTGACTGGGTATGAAGACCTGGACAGTGGAGGCTGCTTCAACTTCCTTGAACTGTGGACAGCGTTCATTAGTCCATTCTGTGGACACAGCATAGTGCTAGGCACTACTCCAGCAGTACTTGGTTGGTTTAATCATTGTTTAAAGCTGCCTCTCTTTACCTGTGGCATTGATTTCATTACCAAAGGTCCAAACCCAACAGTGCAGAGCAACACACACACAGACACGCACACATACACGCCCGCACACATACACGCCCGCACACACAGGTTGGTTGCTGTTTCCATAGATTAGCTTACTCAACTGGTTCTCTCCTGATTAGATTTAAATCACCCGTTCACACACACTTGTCTTAATTGAGGTCATCCAGCATCCCAGCCCCAATAACTTGGTAATTAGAAAACTTGGCACTCAAAGGTAGTGTGCACTATATAGGGAACAGGGTGCCATTTTGGAGGTACCCTTGGTAATTAGAAAATGTTCTATTTCTGTGGTGGTGCAGTGTTTTTCCCCCCTGCCCACTGTGCATAATGAGGTTTTGGCAAGGTTACTGCTTTGCTCCAGTGACTAGTACGAGAACTTCCTGTCCTGTTCTGTTGTTGAGCTATTTGTGGAGATGTCAGAACAGAGAGGTTGGAGAGCAGTGAGGTTGAAGAGAGGATTGGGGGAAGGGGAAAGCTTCCCTCTGTAATGCATTGTGGTAATCTGTTCCAATACCAGAGCTACACTCACTGGTGTCTCAGCTCTTTTTCTAGCCTGGAATCTAAAGGGAATATCTCTCTATTTCACTATAGCTTCACTTCACTGTACTTCCCTTCACTTCATTATAGGTTCACTTCACTATTTGCACAAAGTGCAAATATTCAGTTTGGATTCCAGGCTACTCTTAGCCCTGTCTTGCCCCTGGAGACCTGCCATTTTGCAGAGCTCTAAGCACAAACATACAATGGACAACAGAAAGTACACTCATCATTGCAAAGGCCGAAACCCAACCATATCGGGTCATTTCCTGTGGTCGGGTTATCTGTTACCAGTCTATTTATGTATAACTTGGATTTAGATTTGGGACCAGGCTATTTAGGGCAGTTTCACAACCCCTTATAAAAAAATAATCTATTACAATCTGAAAATTATATTTGTATTTGTCTTTTAAGCCTTAGAGAGGGTGTAGCCTCTCAAAGTCATTTGATTACAGCTATATCAATAATATTTCAGACTTCTAATGTATGGTGTCTTTGTACTGTAGAATATAGGTAAAGTTGACATAATTAAGGTACTTTTCAAAAAACATTGTCAGATGTAATTGTTGAATGGCTGATGGCTGATGTTGATGTGTTGAATGACAAGAGATTACAGTTTATCATCCATTTGACAAACAGGAGTGTTGATATAAATAGGTTGCCTGGTAAAACCAGACTTAATGCTGGGCTAACCATTAAGTGCAGCATTCAGTCTGGATTACCCAGGCTAACAAACAGTCTCATTATATCAAGGGTTTGGGTACAGGACAGGCCTGAAGCTTTAAGACCTAGTAGATTGCATGTGAACATTGTGAAAAGAGATGTGATGTTACCACTTTCCCCCACTTCCGCTGAGAATGTACAGCAGAACGGAATGCATTGTGGGAAGTGAAGTCTTAAAATGGTGGATACATTTGTGAGATTGTATTGTAAAATCCTTGTTCCAAATTGCACCACTTCATTTGGGGTTAACCCCCCAACTCCCAACCCCCAAAGGTTTTTTTAATGTTATTGATTCTATTTTAAGAAAATGTATTTATTTTCAACAACAATAAAATATTTATTTAAAGAACTGGCCAGAGTATGGAGTGTTTTTGAACATGTTTCTGTCTCTGCATCGCTCTATGATATCCTTTGAATACCCCATGCATCTTTTGAATACCTCATGTATGACTTTGTACTGAAACCTCAACTACTTCTGACAATGATACAATGAGTCTGACATTACTTCTGCTCTGGTACAGTGAAACATCTCAGTAGTGTTCATGTATGGGCTCTACAGCTGCAGTGGCGTGTATTCATGGATGCCAAGGGAAGCCAGGCTTCCCCAAATATGTGTTTTCATAATTTATGTCAATTCTCGAGTGGCCGAATCTCACCGGAGAAATCATCCGAGCGAGGGAAACAGCGACACCCTGTCTTGGTATGTGTAGTCCGTGTATCTGATGCTGTTTGGAACAAAAGAGTATGACATGTAGCATTTGGCCTCCCTTGATAAAAAATAAATAAAATAATTAGCCAATCAGCATTGGGCTGAGCTCAACTGCTGGTTGTCCTGGCGCAGCAAAATGCCCCCAATGGAGGCCAGTTTGGATTTAGCTTCACACCAATCAAATCATATCCTAATCAAAATATCATGATTGTCAGAAAAACGTGTCTGTTTCTGGTCTGCATGTGTTGATGTCCTGCAGTAGCTATCTTGCTAAATTGACGATTTTCTTAGCCAATGATGGAGATGGGGATTTTGATTTTTGTTTTTTACTCTTGTATTTGACTCTTTTGACTCTTGTACTCTCTGTACAGACTAATAATAATGATGGTGATTCTGATTGTGTTGTGCCAGTGGCCTGAGACAATTGAAGTTCAATATGTAGCCTAGTACGCTCAGGAAGTTAGGCTAGCAGGCATTTTAGCTAGGTAGCCTATGACAACAAAAACTAAAAGGGTTCTGTATGACAGAGACATAGACCGTTTTGCCTACATGAAAGAGAGGAGGATGGCATTGGTGTTCAACTAGTCTACAAGTAGGGGGAGTCAACTTTTTAAAAAAAACAACTTGTGCACACACAGACAGAAATCAGTACCATGGACAGCCACATGATATTTAGCAACATTGATTACACTAAATAGTTTTTGGTATCTTTAAGTTTGTTTTCAGTGTATTAAACTAAGCATATACAGCCTTGTTGATTTGATGATGTTTAAATGTTTAAGTTGAAATGGTGCTGGAATAGCGGAGGCAGTGCTCCGGTTGTCTTTGTTCTGACTTAAGGTAACGGCGTGGTTCTAAATCAGTAGTTGCTTAGTAACTAACTTGCTTGGCCTAACAACACCCATGCCAATATTGTCACGCCCTGACCTTAGAGAGCCTTTTTATGTTTCTATTTGGTTTGGTCAGGGTGTGATTTGGGGTGGGCATTCTATGTTTTTGTTTTCTATGATTTTGTATTTCTATGTTTTGGCCGGGTATGGTTCTCAATCAGGGACAGCTGTCTATCGTTGTCTCTGATTGGGAACCATACTTAGGTACCCCTTTTCCCTCCTTTCAGTGTGGGAGGTTAACTTAGTTTGTGGCACATAGCCCTTAAGCTTCACGGTTGTTTTTGTATTGTTTATTGTTTTTGTCGGCGTCATTTCTAAATATAAGGAATATGTACGCTAACCACGCTGCGCTTTGGTCCTGTTCCTTTGATGGCCGTGACAAATATATCCTCCAACACTGGCTTTTCGGGCATTATCACTTAATTATACAATGGGTGGGTCTAATCCCGAATGCTGATTGGTTAAAACAACATTCAAGACGGTGTCTATTCCACAAGTTACTACCGGCTAAATTTATGACGTTAAAATGCCTATTTGCTCTGTTCCATCAATCCACTGTCTCATCAGCCCAGCCAGGCAATTTATAAACTTGATCTCCACTATAGAAAGCATCTAAACTGTCACATTGGTATAAAGGATTTTGGGAGACAGTCGCAGGAATGCGTAATAGTTTTTGTTATTGTACCCCAAATTACGGCGTGCCGTGTAAATGCACAGGGACAAAGACCAAACAAACACGTAACAAAAACATATGGTTGAAATCCAAACAAAAGAGCGAGGAGTACCTCGAATAAATAACACTAGCGCACAATGATTATCACACGGGATGAGACCCGTAATCATCTGTGCAATCCATAAGGGCACAAAAGCCCAAACACACAGCACAGGTAGTCACACGCACCAAAGGACATAGTAACAATAATCGACAGCACCATGGTGAACAAAGGGCACATATATACAAATACAATCAGTGGGAATAGGGGCCAGGTGTGCGCAATGAAAGTTCCAGAGGGATCCGTGACATAGACACTATCTCACATTTCTTTAAGACTGACATTTGTTTTCGTATTTTTATTTATTATGGATCCCCATTAGCTGCTGCCAAGTCAGCAGCTACTCTTCCTGGGGCCCAGCAAACTTAAGGCAGTTATACATTTTAAAAACATTACACTACATTCATAACAGATTTCACAGCATATTAACAGTGTGCCCTCAGGCCCCTACTCTACTACCCCTTTGAGCCAGGAGAGATTGACATACATATTATTAATGTTAGCTCTCTGCGTACATCCAAGGGCAAGCCGTGCTGCCCTGTTCTGAGCAAATTGCAATTTTCATAAGTCCCTCTTTGTGGCACCTGACCACACGACTGAACAGTAGTCCAGATGCAACAAAACTAGGGCCTGTAGGACTTGCCTTATTGAGAAGTGCTGTTAAGAATGCAGAGCAGCGCTTTATTTTATACAGACTTCTCCCCATCCTAGCTACTATCAATATGTTTTGACCATGACAGTTTACAATCCAGGGTTACTCCAAGCAGTTTAGTCTCCACAACTTGCTCAATTTCCACATGACTCATTTACAATATTTAGTTGAGGTTTAGGGTTTAGTGAATGATTTGTCCCAAATACAATGCTTTTAGTTTTTTAAATATTTAGGACTAACTTATTCCTTGCCACCCTTTCTGAAACTAACTGTAGCTCTTTGTTAACTTAGGGCTAGGCCCCTTTTTTCTCCACTTCCTGCCTGAATGACGTGCCCAAAGTAAACTGCCTGTAGCTCAGGCCCTGAAGCCAGGATATGCATATAATTGGTACCATTGGAAAGAAAACACTTTGAAGTTTGTTGAAATGTTAAAATAATGTAGGAGAATATAACACAATAGATATGGTAGGAGAAAATCAAAAGAAAAACCAACCATATTTCTTTTGATAGAGACCATCCTTTTAGAAAGGCAAGAGAAAGGTCATATTGAAAATTAGCTCCTTGGATGCAATTCCTATGGCTTTCACAGGGTGTCAGCAGTCCATGTTCAAGGTTTCAGGCTTGTAACTTCAAAAACGAAAAAAGAAATAGCGGTTTTAGTAGAGGGACACAGTCTTGGAAATTCATGTTTGCTCGCTCCATGAAGACATTATGCATCTGCTAAAATTGGTTTCCTATTGAACATACTTCTTTCCGAAATAAATATTATAGTTTGATTACATTTTAGGGTATCTGAGGAGTAATTAGAAATGTATTTTGACTTGTTGAAACAAAGTTTAGGGGTAAATTTTCAGATTCCTTTCTCTGCAAGTTGAACGGATTACTCAAATCGATGGCGCCAACTTAACAGACCTTTTGGGATATAAAGAAGGATTTTATCTAACAAAATGACACTGCATGTTATAGCTGGGACCCTTTGGTTGACAAATCAGAGGAAGATTTTCAAAAAGTAAGTTAATATTTTATCGTTATATGTGAATGTATGAAACCTGTGCCGGTGGAAAAATATTTTGATTTGGGGCGCCGTCCACAAACAATTGCATGGCATGTTTTTGCTGTAATAGCTACTGTAAATCAGACAGTGCAGTTATATTAACAAGAATTTAAGCTTTCAGCCGATTTAAGACACTTATATGTACATAAATGTTTAAAATCCATAATATTTCTGATTATTTATTTGAATTGCATGCCCTCCAGTTTCACCGGAAGTTGTCCCGCTAGCGTGACCCCTAGCCCTAAGAAGTTTTAAGTGTTGCTGTCATTTCAGTCACTGTAGTAGCTGACATGTATATGTAGTGTTGAGTCATCTGCATACATAGACACACTGGCTTTACTCATTGAAAAAAGTAAGGGGCCTAGACAGCTGCCCTTGGGAATTCCTAATTCTACCTGAATTATGTTGGAGAGGTTCCATTAAAGAACACCCTCTGTGTTCTGTTAGACAGGTAACTCTTTATCCACAATATAGCAGGGGGTGTAAAGCCATAACACCCTCTGTGTTCTGTTTGACAGGTAACCTCTATCCACAGTATAGCAGGGGTGTAAAGCCATAACACCCCCTGTGTTTTTAGACAGGTAACTCTTTATCCACAATATAGCAGGGGGTGTAAAGCCATAACACCCTCTGTGTTCTGTTAGACAGGTAACTCTTTATCCACAATATAGCAGGGGGTGTAAAGCCATAACACCTCTGTGTTCTGTTAGACAGGTAACCTCTTTATCCACAGTATAGCAGGGGGTGTAAAGCCATAACCCCCCTCTGTGTTCTGTTAGACAGGTAACTCTTTATCCACATATAGCAGGGGGTGTAAAGCGCATAACACCCTCTGTGTTCTGTTAGACAGGTAACTCTTTATCCACAGTATAGCAGGGGGTGTAAAGCCATAACACATATGTTTTTCCAGCAACAGACTATGATAATGTCAAAAGCTGCACTGAAGTCTAACAAAACAGCCCCCACAATCGTTTTATCATCAATTTCTCTCAGCCAATCATCAGTCATTTGTATTCATGCTGTGCTTGTTGAATGTCCTTCCCTACAGAAGTGCTGAAAGTCTATTTTCAATTTGTTTACTGTAAAATAGCATTATATCTTGTCAAAGACCATTTTTTCCAAAAGTGTACTAAGTGTTGGTAACAAGGGGCCATTACTATGCTTAGGTAGGGGAATAACTTTTGCTTCCCTCCAGGCCTGAGGGCACACACTTTCCAGTAGGCTTAAAGTGGAGATATGGCAAATAGGAGTGGCAAGATCGTCCGCTATTATCCTCAGTAATTTTCCATCCAAGTTGTCAGACCCCAGTGGCTTGTCATTGCTGATAGACAACAACAAAAAATTCACCTCTTCCACATTTACTTTACGGAATTCAAAATTACAATGCTTGTCTTTCATAATTTGGTCAGATATACTTGTATGTGTAGTGTCAGCGTTTGTTGCTAATCTTGCAAATGGAAAAATCATTAAAGTAGTTGGCAATATCAATGGGTTTTGTGATGAATGAGCCATCTGATTCAATGTATGAGTTCGGAGTTTGCCGTTTTTCATTTAAGGTGGTCCAAAGCTTTTTACTATCATTCTATATGTCATTTATCTTTGTTTCATAGTGTAGTTTCTTCTTCTTTTTATTCAGTTTGTTCACATGATTTCTCAATTTGCAGTATGTTTGCCAAACGGTTGTACAGCCAGACCTATCACAACTCAGGATATGGATAGTGGATAGTACAGATTTATTAGAAACGTTGGGCAGGCAAAGGGCAGGTTGAGGGCAGGCGAGGTTCGTGATCAGGTCAGAGTCAGGCAGGTACAGGATGGCAGGTAGGCTCGGGGTCAGGGCAGGCAGAATGGTCAGAACTGGGAAAAACGAGTAAACAGAACTAGGAAGGTGGGAACGAACGCTGGTAAGACCTAACAAGACATGCCGAACTGGCAACAGACAAACAGAGAACACAGGTATAAATACACAGGGGATAGTTGGAAGATGGGTGACAACTGGAGAGGGGTGGGACTAGCACAAAGACAGGTGAAATAGATCAGGGTGTGACACAGACCTATTTGCCATCTCTTTTGCCTCATCCCTCTCAACCATACCATTTTTTAATTCCTCATCAATCCATGGGGATTAAACAGTTTTTAAAGTAATTTTCTTAATGGGTGAATGCTGTTTGTAACTACCATGGTAGGTTGATTGATATCCTGAACCAGGTTGCAGGTACTAGTTACAGTTCGAAGGTTTCTCTTTAATGGGCAGCCTGATGAAAGGCAGTCAATATTTAAATCACTCAGAAAATATACATCTCTATTGATATCACATACATTATCAAGCATTACACAAATATTATCCAGATTATGACTGTTAGCACTTGGTGGTCTACAGCAGCTTCCCACCAGAATGGGCTTTAGGTGAGGCAGAGGAACCTATAGCCATATTACTTCAACAGTATTTAACATGAGACCCCTTTACAGGAATGTGGTTCTGAATATAAACAGCCACACCTCCACCTTTGGCATTTCTGTATTTTCTGTAGATCTTATAACCATGTATTGCTACTACTGTATCATCAAGAATATTATCTAAGTGAGTTTCAGAGATTGTCAGAATATGAATGTTATCTGTTACTATCAAATTATTGATTTCATGAACCTTGTTTCTTAAGCTATGTTAAGGTGGACTATTTTTAACACTTTTCTTCGATGCTTTATTGTTTTTCTTGCTTTACTGGGAAGCTTAGCAGAGGTAGACATGCTCAGGTACTTTTTATTAGTGCAGGGTGAGCTGCACACCACCTCAATGCTAACATTGTTACTCTGGTTCATAGACATATGATTTTCTGCATACAATAGCTGTAGGATCAGTGGAGGCATTCAGGGCAGTAAGAAGGACATACGTTTGTTTACTTACATTGTGTCTTCCAACGCCTCTAGGATAATGTACATTTGCTGAAGCATCATGACAACTCAGCGACACGATGGTAGAGATGAAATGAGCTAGATTTGGGTCATTGATAAGTCATTGTCTCAACACAGCCTTATAATGCTGTGAAAGGATCCAGGAACCCAAATGATTTGGGTGGAGGCCATCCTCCTTATAATACGAGCTTTGTTTCACGTAAGTATCAACATTTTCAATAAATGTTACACCCACAGAGCTGCAATAGACTCGTAGCCAGTGATGGAAGGCTAAAAGTCTGCTGAAACGTTCAATGCCACAATTTAGGGAGAGCAGAGGGCCAGATATTATGGGCCATTTGTTGGTGTCAAGTAGTGAACCAATCAGTTCTTTAAAATCCATCTTCAGCTGTTCTGAGCTGCCCTTCAAAATGTCATTCGACCCCTCATGAACCATGACAGTGTCAACCCCTGGTGACTGACGCACACCCTCGGGAAGCAACCTGGTGATATCCTGAACATTTGCCCCAGGTACAGATATATTCCTCACCATTGAACTCCCTATCACAATCGCTGGAATGATCCGGCCTCTGCCGTGTCTCAAAGCAGATTGCGAGGCCAGAGCCACAGAACTCACAGGAGAAGAGGGCTGCTGAGACGCCGACTGCGTGCAGGCCACAACAGTCAAAGGGACATTGTTTCAATATTCAAATTCAATCTCCAGCTGTCCCATAGTAATAAACGTGTTGGGAGTCGGGAGGAGACAGGCAGGCAGCGTTTCTCAGAGAGTCAAAAACATTGAATCAGCTGGCATCATTTTTATGGATATACCTTGAAGCCAGTGTTTGAAGGATATATTCGCATGGTTTGCCAGCCCTCAACTTCGTCTCAGGCCTAACAACACCTGTTCCAATATATCCTCCAAACACCAGCTTCTCGGCCATTATCTCTTAATAAGTGGACTTCACCCAACAGATGTTGCTCCGATTTTGGATGAAACAAAGGTATGTGTAGTTTAATTTATTCCACCACGGTGTGATTGTCACGGCCTTATTGAATATCACAGTGGCGTATGAACGAATGGTTATAGAGCAAGCAATGCAATTATCACAACAGTTTTAACTGACTTGGCTTGGCTTCAGTGATTTTACCCATGAACCGCTACTGTAGAACTGTCTCAATGGATATGGATGGATGGTAAACTATCATTAGATGACAGCGTTATAATAAACAGGTTTGACAGGTAGTTATAGTTTATGTCTAGCACCAATACAAAGCAACAGTACAAGTCGAGGCCCATACAGAGTTGCCTGATGAGACTATGTCTACAGTACTAGCCAGGGTGATAATCCACAGGCAGGACAGGGGCAGACGATATGCTAATCTGGTCATAACTGAGGTTCACCTTGACCTATAATCATATTGTATAACTACCTCTCTGGGGGCCTAGTCCACTCCTAGTGAAGGCTATTCCAAACCGTGGGCTGTCGTACTGTAGCTGTACTAAGGACTGGGATGAAAGCAGAGTCACTTTACCTGTTTTCTGTACCTGATCTTAATTTATTATGTTTTAATGTTTAAAATGTACAATGCCTTGACTTAACTCATTTGAAAGCCCTTATATCAGTAATTCAAGTCAAGTGTTGAATACCTGTATGCCTGTCTGTCTATCCAACACACCCCTCATAAGCTCCTCCTGAGTAACCATTCCTATTGTCACTAGAACAGATGTTGACAGTTTTACTGTAATACACCACAGTCAAACTCTCTTTAAACTACCCTCAGGCTAGTGTAGTCATTCTAGGAAGGAGGACTCACTGCAGCGATGATATCTGTATGTGCTCATGTTTGGGTTTTCTCTGAAATTACCTTGTTGGCTGTTTGACACTCCCTGTCTCAGAAATGACACTCCTTCCTTTCGCTCGCTCACATCTGTCTGTCTGTTTCTCCCTCTGTAACAAACAACCCTATTGGCTATTGACTCTCCCTCCTGTCTCACCTCCCTTGCCACTCCCTCCCTACTCCTTCCCATGTCTGTTTCTCCTGTGAAGTGAACTACGCTGCTAGCTGTTGACTGTTGACGCTCCCTGTTGCTCTCTCCTCATGATGAGTCACCACACACACTTATGTATTTGGCTCACTGATTAGATAAGGCCCTGCTAAAGGTGACTGACTGGCAGACTGGCTGGTTGGCTGGGGTGATCTCACAGACAGGCTGCACTGATAACAGGCTCATTCTCATACATAGTTTACTCATACGTTTCTTTATAGGTCAACCTAGATGTTCTCTCATTCAGAATGAGGCTTCAGGTCAACGTAGATATACAGCCAGGGCCTTTAAATGGCTTTATATCAGGGAAACGGCTTTACAATGGCTTTATATCAGGGAAACGTAACTATTAGTACAGCAAAGTGTTGGTGCTTCTGTCACCCATGTATCTACTCTAACGAGTGTCTTATGAATAGTTTGAAGCCACACAACCTTCCCCATAATATGGCTAGTGAATCTGAAACGCCGTTACCCGCTCTACTCCTTTTGAAGCATTGAAGTACAGTAATCCCTCGTTTATCGCGGGGGTTACGTTCCGAAAATGACCCGCGATAAGTGAAATCCGCGAAATAGAAAACTTTTTTTTTTTTTTTTTTTACAGATTAGGCAAGCTAATGTACATGTAATACAACCTACAGTGCCTCAACGTGTAGGCCCGTTTCGTCGACGATTATGGCGTTTTTTTTACGAGATGTTTTTCGAAATCTACAAGATAATTTCGGCCAAACCTTTTAAATGTACATTTTGCCAAAGCTGTTTATTCTTTACTGTACGTACACATAATCTGGCAACGAGACGCACAAAAATGATAGCCAACAATCCTCCGTAAGCAATGTTCTTGAATTACAAGAAGCGGGAGTGGTTTTTTTAGCCGAATCAAATTGCCCAGACACAATGGCACCCAAAAAAACAAAAAAAGATGCATTATGAAAATACCGGCGAAATAGCCGAATCCGCGACTAAGGTCTGGAAACCGCGAAGTGGCGAGGGATCAAAACTGTATTGCCAAACTGGAGAGACAGTTTTCCAACGTCTTTACGGTCCGTCTCGCCTATCACTTGCTTTTATCTCTCGTCGATCTTCTCCCCTTTTTTCTCTCCCTTCTCTATCCTCTAACCCCCCCCCCCCCGCTTCTCTCTCTCTTCTTCTCTTTTCTTCTTCAGCCAGGAATCACCACGGTTCCACCAAACGCCACCAGTCTTTGGACCGAAGCCATCTCTCCAGTCTCTGTGATTTCTGTATGGTTGTTCTGGACGTCACCAGCACCCCTGCAACGGGCTCTTAAATGCGTGTCAGCAGCCCCCCCCCCCTTCCTCACCCCCTCCCCTGTTCTCCTCCCCCTCAATCAATACCTTAGCCCTGACTCCCATGGGACGGCAGTACATGTTGTCCTTGAGGATCTCTCTCTCTCTGACAAAGGCCACCCTTTCTATATTCTCTTACTCTTTGTCTGTTGATCTTTTTATCTTTTTTATCATGTCTGCTTTGCCTTGCATGCTGCTGTCCCTGCACTGCCCAACCCTGCCTGCCTGCCTGCCTGCCTGCCTGTCTGTCTGTCTGTCTGTCTGTCTGTCTGTCTGTCTGTCTGCCTGTGTATGTCTGTCTGTGTATGTCTGTCTGTGTATGTCTTTATCTGTCTGTCTGTCTGTCTGTCTGTCTGTCTGTCTGTCTGTCTGTCTTTCTTTCTTTCTTTCTTTCTACCTCTGTTTGCTTTTCAATGAGGACATATGGAATTGGAAATTCAGTTCACTTAATGAATTGAACGAAATTAATACAAACGCTACAGTGATCTTCTTGTGGCTGACTATCGCTTTCATTTTCTTTCTACCACCTTCCCACCACTCAACCATACCAAATGAAACAGCTTCCAGGTTGACATAACTCATTAGACATATGTAACTGACTCACTGTTGAGTCAGTGTTTTCCAGGGTTGAGCCAGCCATGCTGCCTGTGTGACACTAGCCTCTGTCTGATTAGTGATATGCTGATAGGCGGGGTCTCCAGACATGGTAGGTGTGGTCACCAGACATTAATGATGTATTGGTCTTGTTTTTTTTTTTCATAGCTCATTGGCCAATAGCTGACCTAAATAAGACGAATAATTCCTTATATATCTTGTTTTATCTTGTATATATTCTTGTTTGACCTTTTTGCATTGCTCATCAGCCAACAGCACTGATGTAAATAAGACAGAAAAATCTATTTTAGGACATGAGTGTGCAAGGTGGTAGCCTTAACCAACAAACACTTCCAGGGGTCAATTCCAATCCATGTCAGTCAATTTAGGAACTAAACTGGAAGATCCTTATGTGACATCTCCAAGCACTCTCTCTTTTGAGGATTTGAGTAGGGATCAAAAACCCTTTTATCAAGTTGGCATGAACAAGTGTTTCAGTCAGAGTAGAGACAGAGTGATGTACTAGCAGTCAGTCCTTCCCTGGTGAGAGGGCCTCATTGTCTTCCTGAGAGCCTTGTTTTACACACACGCACACACACACCAAAGTGCGAGCGCAGGCAGGCAGGCCCCAGGCAGGCAGGCCCCAGGCAGACAGGCCCCAGGCAGGCAGGCCCCAGGCAGGCAGGCCCCAGGCAGGCAGGCCCCAGGCAGGCAGGCCCGTTGGGGCTCGACTGGAGCAAGAAAGAAAGGGAGAAGAACATGAGGTAAAGAAAAGAAAATGCCTGTGACAAGAATAACGGTCTAAAAATACCATTGACTGTTCTTCTCCAAGGGCACTGTGTCATTTTGATTAGATTGGAACGTAGCAATGTGTGTGTGTTTGTGTGTGTGTGTGTGTGTGTGTGT
>NC_036870.1:16966391-16975379 GCF_002910315.2 Salvelinus sp. IW2-2015
ACAGTACCGTGTGTGTGTGTGGTGTGTGTGTGTGTGTGTGTGTGTGTGTTGTGTGTGTGTGTGTGTGTGTGTGTGTGTGTGTGGTGTGTGTGTGTGTGTGTGTGTGTGTGTGTGTGTGTGTGTGTGTGTGTGTGGCTGTGTGGTGTCCATGCGAGTGTGTTCATGTTAACTGATCAGCATGTTTGTCTGTTTGGGGATAGTTGAGTCATATTACTCTGTAAACTGCTTCAGCTCCAACCCACGTACTGTAGGGTATGTCCATGTTGTGTTGTCACCAGATCACCATGCTTGTTGTCAACCAAAGGGGAATGCTTCTGGCAGGGATCAGTCTTTACGAAGGCATAGCTGATACAGTATGGTCATGTGTTTTATAGTGTGTTTCTGTGTGTGAATACAGTGGGCCTTTGGGCTATGGCTGTATGTTTGTTGTGTACACTGTTACCACATCCTCACACAGAAAGCAGGAGAAATTTAACTTCTAATGTGGCCAGTCTTGTTCAAGCTAACTTGTGGGGACACACAATTCAGTCCCATTCAAATCCTATTTTCCTAACCCCTAACCCTAACCCTTAACGTAATTGTAACCACTAACACTAATTCTTAACCTTAACCCTAAACACCCTAGAAATAGCATTTGACTCTTGGGGACTGAAACTGCCCCAGTTGGTCAAATTTTAGTTTGTTTACTATTTTTGTGGGAGACTTCAGGTCCCCACAAGAATAGTTCAACACGTCGGCACACACAACACATATACACACACACAAACGAAAAAGACGAGAGAGAAAAAGAGGACAGGAGAGAAACAGAGAACGAGAGAGAAAGAGAGAGGGGGAGTCTATATTGTGAGGCTACGTAGGTTCCAGTTTGTCTGTTCCTCTCACCGAAGGAGTGAATTTGCATGGCTGAGTCAGCATGCGCACTTGCGCACCACACAGAGAAACTGCTCAGGAAATTCCCCTCTTCCAATGGCTGGGGGTGACTCAGTGTTGCGCGGCGGGAGGTGTGTAGTGCTCTACCTGCAGTCATTGAGTGTACATTATGATCTATGTGTGTGTCTCTTGGGAAGCCTGTCCAGAGATTGGTAGTGCAGTGTGAATGGAGGCAGGAATCTCATGGGCGCTCTTTCACAGCGGATTCATCAAGGACGGAAAATCATTGTCCTTCCTTGTTCTTCTACCATTCGCCCATTGATCCTCACTTTTGTCCTGTTACCATAGATACAATAGCCTGTAGGCAACATTTTGATAAACGCTGATGTTTTTGCATTTCAGTGATAGTTCTGGCGACCATTGCTACTCAGTCACCATTTTCTTATGATCACATCATCACTTAAATCCCTACAGATAAGCAACTATTGTCAGTTAGACTCCTCAGCCTTATTAACCTTGTTCGCCTGTCTTGTGAAATCCACCTCATTGTAGTTCAGTGGTTACCATGCCTGCAAAAAAGAGATCATTGATATTAACTATTTGGTATAAAGATACAGTATGTTATCTGAACGAGGTGTTACTGTATGTCTCTCTTTTTATTTATTTTTAAATGTAACCTTAATTCAACTAGGCAAGTCAGTTAAGAACAAATTCTTATTTACAATGACACAATGACGGCCTACATCTCTCTGCAGATGACCGCAGTAAAAACAGATGAAAAACAGTGCAGACGTTTTTAGTGAAGCAGAAAAGGAGAAAAAGAACAGGATATGTGACATAAACTCTGGACCATAACAGGAAGCAGACAGTAAGTCCTGTTTAACACTAGAGAAAATAAAATCTAACTTTATTTGTCACATGCGCCGAATACAACAATTGTAGACTTTACCGGGAAATGCTTATTTACAAGTCCTTAACCAACAGTGCCTTTCAAGAAGAGTTAAGAAAATATTTACCAAGTAGGCTCAAATAAAAAGTAATAATAAAAAGTAACACAATAAGAATAACAATAGTGAGGCTATATACAGGGGGCACCGGTACAGAGTCAGTGTGCAGGGGTACAGGTTAGTTGAGGTGGAATAGAACTGACTTCTATTTTAGCCCTTGGCAATGCAGACGCTCGGTGGCGCACGCGAGCAGTGTGGGTGCAACTAACACAGGTTAGTTGAGGGTGAAGTGACTATGCATAGATAATAAACAGCGAGTAGCAGCAGTATACAAAAGGGAGGTGGGGGGGGGATCAATGTAAACTGTCTGGTGGCGATTTTTATGAATTGTTCAGCAGTCTAATGGCTTGGGGGTAGAAGATGTTGAGGAGCCTTTTGGTCCTACACTTGGCACTCCGGTACCACTTGCCGTGCGGTAGCAGAGAGAACAGTCTATAACTTGGGTGACTGGAGTCTCTGACAATTTTATGACACCGCCTATTATATAGGTCCTGGATAGCAGGAAGCTTGGTCCCAGTGATATACTGGGCTGTTCGCACTACCCTCTGTAACGCCTTACGGTCAGATGCCGAGCATTTGCCATACCAAGCGGTGATGCAACCGGTCATGATGCTCTTCATGGTGCAGCTGTAAAACCTTTTGAGAATCTGGGGACCCATGCCAAATCTTTTCAGTCTCCTGAGGGGGAAAATATTTTGTTGTGCCCTCTTCACGACTGTCTTGGTATGTTTGGACCTTGATAGATCGTTGGTGATGTGGATACCAAGGAACTTGAAACTCTCGACCAGCTCCACTACAGCCCCGTCGATGTTAATGAGGGCCTGTTTTGCCCGCCTTTTCCGTTAGTACACAATCAGCTCCTTTGTCTTGCTTACATTGAGGGAGAGGTTGTTGGGAGTTAACTCCTATAGGGAGTTCTCTGACCTCCTCCCTATAGGCCGTCTCATCGTTGTCGGTGATCAGGCTGTTGTGTTGTCAGCAAACTTAATGATGGTGTTGGAGTCATGTTTGGCCACGCAGTCGTAGGTGAACAGGGATCAGACAGACAGACAGACAGACAGACAGACAGACAGACAGCAACATGTAATATACGCAGCCTCCACGCACCTCTCCCTCTCCTCATCTTTCCTCTGTTTCACCCCCCCCCCCCCCTTCATGACTAATCCTCAGACCCTTTATCACATGAATGAGTGGGCATTACCTCCAAATGACAACAGAGAGGAAGGAGCGAGGGTTTAAACTATATAGCTCAGCCACAAAGTCAAAATTGACTATATCGTAAAAATTCATGGAAACTAAAATGAGCTTTTTGGTCTTAATTTAATGTTAGGATTAGGCATAATAAGGTTAAGGTTAGGGTAAGGTTTAAAATGTTAAGAAGAGAAATGGTAGAAATAGGTGGGGTTTAGGACTTTGTGGCTTTGGTATTTAGTGATGGATGGATCTCTGCTGCCACCTGGTGTATGTGGTGTAGCTCCTGCAGTATAATGCAGACAAGGCAGAACTGTAATCCGTACTGCTCATCTCATTAGTGTATTTGAGGAACTAGAAATATGTTTTAGCTTCTAGAGAAAAAACTCAACACATTAGTCAGTGACTGAGGGAGATGGGTTGTATTTCAGTGAAAGGGTGGATTACGTCTATCGACATTCAGAAGGTTGAAGGTTAAACCTGGCCATTCATTCACATAAGCTGTTTGATCTGCACTCTGTACATTGGCACTGAGGGCAGCGTGGGGGTCCAGGGTCTTGACTGTTCCTTGGGGACAGAGATGGGCAGAGATGGATCCTGCCTGGAGTTCCCCGGCACATGTCCAGATCAGGAGCCATGAAAGGTACCAGCGGCAGAGCTGAGCTGGGTGGTTGCATCAGCTTGTCCCCAAGGCTGAGTTGCAGGTGTCTTCACATGTGCCTGTGCCTGGGTGTGTGTGTACATTTATGTGTGCCTGTGTTGGAGCCTGTGTTGGAGCCTGTGTATATCCCTGTGCGTATGACCGAGCCTGAGTCTGTGCACTCTGCAGGGCAGCGTTGGCCTGGCTCTGTTGGCGTATCTACTGCAGCAGCAGTCTCTGCTCTGACAGCAGAACCTCCACAAAGTGCTACAGATGACTCACCTCCCAACTCCACCACTAGGGGGAGACAGAGAAACAGAGACAGGCTGTCACCTGCTAGCTGAGTGCCGCTGGACTAGCCGCGGTTTATAGCTAAACTAAGCTAAGATAACGTGACCCAGTGCTAAACTAAGAGTACTTGTCACACTCCTGTAAGTAATATGATAGAAGTTTCCTAATCTCCTGTATACCTAATATGCCTCCACAAAAAGGCCCAGTCATAAAGGAACTATTTAATGGGTGTTAATATCTTCCTACCTGCCTGGCCCACTCCTGGATGGCGCTAGCAGACAGAGGTCCCTCCACACTGCCATCCCTCCTGAGGAACACCTCTCCCTGGTCGGTCTGGTACAGGTCCTGCTGGGTGAGGGCTGGAAGGGGGCACAGGGTGAGGTGCAGAACATGGAGGTGGAGGAAGAGACACTGGGTAAGAGACTGACTGACAGACAGGATAGTGACAAGAGTACCAGACAGGCAGGTAGTGAGACAGACAGACAAAGAGACAGACAGACAGCGCCTTCAGATTCTGGCCTTCGGGCCCAGGTCTGACGATTGGGAGGAAGGCCAAGGTGTAGGAGTATGGTAACAGTGTGGCGTGGAAGCCCCTCAGGATGGAGTCCACCAGCAACCGTGCCTGGTCCTCCTGCCTGTGGTCACAACGTAGCCCCCTCACCTAGGACGGGTGGATTTTATCCATGTGATGGATATGTATTTAAGCAGATCTATACAGTTTTATTACATTCTAAACTGTTTTCGTTTGTTTATCAATCTATTATATTCAATGACATGCTTTCATGTATTAATTGGTGTCTTACTCACCACCCCGTCATCGTCCACCCCCACCAGCAGGCTGCCCCCTCCGCTGTTCAGGAAGGCACAGGTGTAGCGCCGCAGGTGGGCTCGGAAGGACGTGCGCAGGTACTCTCCTGGAGGATGAAGTTATTCTCTACTGCTAAGGTATTGTTTCCATCTAGTGTGTCGTGGAACATTGATAGTATATTCAGTCAGGTCTAAAATTATTGGCACCCTTGATAAAGATGAGCAAAGTAGATTATATAAAATAAATAATACAAATACTGAGCTATATTGTTTTATACTAATACAACTGCTCAGATAATTTTTCTCAAAAATATAGATATAGACCCCTAAAGATTCTTATAAATAAAAACAAAGAAACTTTTATCTGCATTAACATTCTTCTTTTTTAAGTACATCTCATCATAAAACACGCATGCCTTTTTCATCCATCAGCATGGGAAAAGGCAAAGGTCTCAGAAATAAAAAGAGAGAAATGGTTGTTGACTTTCATAAATCAGGCAATGGGTAAAAAACAATTATAAACTGAGTGGTTCGAGCCCTGAATGCTGATTGGCTGACAGTTGTGGTATATCAGAACGTATACCACGGGTATGACAAACCGTTTATTTTACTGCTCTAATTATGTTGGTAGCCAGTTTATAATAGCAATAAGGCTCCTCGGGGGGTTGTGGTATATGGCTAATATACCATGGCTAAGGGCTGTATCCAGGCACTTGTGCGTGACAGGCTGACCACACCGCTCGCGTCGCATGTGCGAGCATTGCAAAATAAATTTAGAAATCTATGTTATTCAGTATTGCACACACACTGCTCGCGCGCGCCAACGAGCGTCTGCATTGCCAAGGGCTAAAATAGAAATCAGTTCTATTTCTGATGCAGATCGCGCTGCAAGTCCTGCCTCTCCCAACTCCTCATTGGTTTATAGAAGCAGGTACCCACGTGCCATCTCCTCATTGGTTATACCCACGTGGGTGACTGAAAGACAAACGAGGTCAGTGGCGGTAATGCACCTAATTTATGAAAGTTGCCAATCGCAATATAAAGTCAAGAGAAGAAAAAGCCTGGAAAGAAGATAGATGACTAGAAATTATTCGGTTGACTGTTTTATGTGTGGATTAATTGGCGGAGTAGAGGACCTTGTGCATTTCAGGTAAAATAACAACTCAATGTTTATGTCTCAGGACAAATTAGCTAGCAACAGCAAGCTAGCTAAATAGGACAAATTAGCTAGCAAGTGCAAGCTAACTAGCTAAATTGCCATAAATGTTTAATGATTTTCGACCTGTCCCCAAATTAATATAATTGGTTCAGAGTTTGTTTTGATATTTTAACCTGCGTGTCATGATCGTGTTTGGTGTGGGGGGACAAAATTAATTTATGCACGATGGCACACGATGGCACACGGTTTGGGTTCCGTGTAAACAGCCCTTAGCCGTGGTATATTCGCCATATACCACACCCCCCCTCGGGCCTTATTGCTTAAATATACCACTTATCACTATTGGGCAACAATTAAGAAGTTTAAAACCAATGGAACAATGGTAAACTTGCCTGGTATTGGAATGCATGTGTATCTTGTCTCATGCACAATGGGATGGTTCGGGAGGCAAAGAAAAGTCCAAGGGGTATAGTTGGAGAATTACAGAACTTAAAGAAAAGTCCAAGGGGTATAGTTGGAGAATTACAGAACTTGGTGCATCTTCGGGTCACCAAGTCTCCAAATCTACAATTTGATGCCACCTCCATGCCAATAGGCTATTTGGAAGGGTTGCCGGAAAAAAATGTAGTCTGAAGTTTGCTTAACAGCATTGGCACTTGGATTGGAACCGGTGCTATGATCAGATTACATGAAAATAGAGTTATTTGGCCACGCACACCAGTGGTATGTTTGGCTTCGAAAGGATGCGTATGCAGAAAATAACCTCATACCTATTGTAAAATATATTGGTGGATCTTTGATGTTATTGGGATATTTTGCTTCTACTGGTCCTGGGGCCTTTGCCTTTTCAAGGTCAATGGTATAATGAATTTAACCAAGTACCAGGCCATTTTAGCCAAAAACCTGGTTGCCTGGAGGCTGAAACTTGGCTGCAATTGGATCTTCCAGCAAGACAATAACCCCAAGCACACATTAAAATCCTCAAAGAAATGGTTACAGATGTCAGATCTTAATTTGACCCCTTTTGTCACAGCAGGAAAATAATCCTGCAGCAGGAAGATTTGAATATCTGAACAAAGATTTAGAATCGCCGCCAGGGGACAGCGGTGTTTGTATACAGTGCACACCATACCTACATTGTGCATTATGCAGGCTACATTTTTTATTTTTTTATTTGACCTTTATTTAACTAGGCAAGTCAGTTAAGAACAAATTCTTATTTTAAATGGCGGCATAAGAACGAACAGTAGGTTAACTGCCTTGTTCAGGGGTAGAACGACAGATTTTTTTTACCTTGTCAGCTCGGGTATTCAATCTTGTAACTTTTCGGTTACTATTCCAACATTCTAACCACTAGGCTACCTGCTGCCCCAAGTAGGCTACACCGTGTCTCGTGTGAATTATTATGGATTATAATAAATTGACATATTTGAGGGGGTAGATGTATTATCATTTTTTTGTTACAGGCAAGAAAAAGCCAGAATAAATGACTGGTTTATTCGGTGGCTGTGTGGTCCAACAGTTACAGCCATTGACCCTGGCACACATATTCAATTGTCAGAATGAGTTTGAATCCGTCCCTTTGACTCATGATTGAGTCTATTTTTGACGCATTAATTCCATGTGGTTACAGGGTTAATTCCGTGTGGTTACAGGGTTAATCCGTGTGGTTACAGGGTAATTCCGTGGTGGTTACAGGGTTATTTCGTATGGTTACAGGGTTAATTCCGTGTGTGTTACAGGTTAATTCCGTGTGGTTACAGGGTTATTCCGTGTGGTTTTACAGGGTTAATTCCGTGTGGTTACAGGGTTAATTCCGTGTGGTTACAGGGTCAATTCCTTGTGGTTACAGGGTTAAAAGAGAAACAACTCAAAGGTTAACAGTTTAGGCATTAATTCCGAGTGGTTAAGGCTATGGTTTGGGGAACGCTTAAAATAATAATAATAACAAAACGACTTGGCCATGTATCATCAGTATTTTATTATTCTTAGTGCTTACCAGAGCATTGTTATACAACTTGTGGGTCTAATCCTGAATGCTGATTGGCTAAAACCGCATTCCAGCCGGTGTATATTTCACAAGTTACCACCGGCTAAATCTATGAAGTTAAAACGCCTATTTACTCTGTTTCATCAAACCACTGTCTCATCAACCCATCCAGGCACTTTATAAACTTGATCTCCACTATAAAAAGCATCTAGACATGATCTCACATTTCTTTTAGACTAACATTTAGTGTTCAACAGTGGAGATTTGTATAAAACTTGCTGTCTGTCTCGTCGACATTTGCAACATTGTTTACATATTCAAATTCGATCTCCAGCTGTCCCATAGTAATGAATGTGCCGGGAGTCGGGATAAAATCAAATCAAATAAAATAAAATTTTATTAGTCACATACACATGGTTAGCAGATGTTAATGCGAGTGTAGCGAAATGCTTGTGCTTCTAGTTCCGACAATGCAGTAATAACCAACAAGTAATCTAACCTAACAATTCCACAACTACTACCTTATACACACACAAGTGTAAAGGGATAAAGAATATGTACATAAAGATATATGAATGAGTGGTGGTACAGAACGGCATAGGCAAGATGCAGTAGATGGTATAGAGTACGGTATATACATATGGATGAGTACTGTAGGGTATGTAAACATAAAGTGGCATAGTTTAAAGTGGCTAGTGGTCCATGTATTACATAAAGATGGCAAGATGCAGTAGATGATATAGAGTACAGTATATACATATGAGATGGGTAATGTAGGGTATGTAAACATTATATTAAGTGGCATTGTTTAAAGTGGCTGGTGGTACATTTTTACATAATTTCCATCAATTCCCATTTTTAAAGTGGCTGGAGTTAGTCAGTATGTTGGCAGCGGCCGCTAAATGTTAGTGGTGGCTGTTTAAACAGTCTGATGGCCTTGAGATAGAAGCTGTTTTTCAGTCTCTCGGTCCCTGCTTTGATGCACCTGTACTGACCTCGCCTTCTGGATGATAGCGGGGTGAACAGGCAGTGC